>NC_090727.1:17097115-17107115 GCF_036898095.1 Palaemon carinicauda | reverse complement strand
GTATTTTGTATATTGCACTGAATGATTAAGGGTAAGGACATCCATTTTGGGATTTCGATTTGGAGAATAATTATACAAAACCTCTCGTTCTCTCTGAATGAAGGAACCTCTTAACTCCTACTCTTTTGGGATTTCAAAGCCCTATTTTAACACAGCGGAACGACTTTCTTGAGTAACTTATTATTATTTTTTTTCAATGATGAAAAAAATTAGAAGAGCAAAAGTATTAGTAAATTGAGGTGGTAACACCATATATACACTATGTCGGACAAGGCATCCAGAAAATAACCTCAAGGCTTAACGAGTCCCTAAGATTAGAATCTCTAGCGTCATTAGGTCAAGAGGTCATCGCAATACACGAAGTTGCCCTGACATCTCAGTTTCTCAGGTTTCTTTACCTTACCTTATAAGGTGAAAAAATCAGTGCTGCAGGGAATGTTCATTTTCCAATATTTAATATAATATCAGGTCGAAGGGTCTAACCTTATACTTTTTACCCGAGCGCATTCACAAAGGCAAGTATACCATTGGACCATTAGCATTTGTTTACTTTCGGAATCAGTCCTATAATAATTTTCTTCTCTCTCTCTCTCTCTCTCTCTCTCTCTCTCTCTCTCTCTCTCTCTCTCTCTCTCTCTCTCTTTCCGAGTGCAATCTTCGATGTCAATATGCATTTGACATTTGAAGAGGTACATAGCAGATAACTACCAAGATGAGAGTATAGTGAATGGGAATCATAGTTTTATTTCACGTCTGGCTATGACAATATTAATAAGGGATTCTCTGGAATTACTGAAAAACGTTGGATCACTGACATTCTTATTTAGACCAAACTTTAAAAATATCCTTCATTTATTTCTGTGTAAATTCGGTGTTGCGGATTGCAAACGTAATTCGGTACAATGCAATGTACAGTAATGGTCAGTGAAGTATGTACCCAGATGGCGTCTCCACATGAAGTTGGTCATAGAATTGTTGCCAGTCAGGCTGGGAGTTGAAGTGGTCTTTGGAAATGCTAATATTGGTCAGTCTTAGTCTCCATTAATCCATTTCTGAGGTTCTATCCATCCATGCTTATTTACATACACTCAAGCGGACACTTATTTTTCTAATATATATATATATATATATATATATATATATATATATATATATATATATATATATATATATATATATATATATATATATAAATATATATTAAAAGCCATTGTGGTTGATATTTACATTGATGAAAATCACGTGTTGGTGATAGATATACAGTATATATATATATATATATATATATATATATATATATATATATATATATATATATATATATATATATATATAGATGAGCTAAGCACAGTCAGGTTGTTACTTTGTGGAATAAGTGAATGTCAACAGATATCTTCTTTGTTAAAGGAAAGACGGTTATAATGTGGCGTGGGATGCCACTTTGAGAATGTCGTTATCGGCTTGGCTTTTGAGCACTCAAAAATGTTCGTTAAAAGTTAGCGTCACCAAAATCTCTCTCTATTGGTTCTTCATAAGACTTTCGGTCAAAACGACCAATCATCGATCAGGCCATAGAAAGGCCAAGGTGGGCGCTGAACTGCCCATAGTTTTTTAGTCAGTTAAGGTTGGGAGGCGTGAGTGTGTAGACCTATACGTTCAGGTCACGGGTGCCAGAATGAGTGCCAACCAGTACCATTTCTCTGAGGACTTTTTATTAGTAAAGTAACGTAATGATAATTAAGGGTCGCCCTTGTAGCTTAAATAGAATATAGCAGCTGTGGAAAATTAACAATTCGACTATCATTGGTGCATGATCCTACCCTCTCTCATAATAGTGTTAGCCATCAATTGTCTCTATCTTTGTTTCCCCAAGACGTGAAGTTGAACCCCCCTTAATACGACCTAAATCGGGTCATATTAAATGGTGTCAGGTGTGGGGTGATATTAAATGGTGTCAGGTGTTGTGGGGTAATTAACAAATTAGCGTCTGTGCTAAGTGATTTTAGCCGACGTGAGATTTTTGAAAAAGTGGAAACAAAAGAGACTAGTGACAATGGTTAACACGAGAAGTTCGACGTCGAGTGGCAGTGACGGAGAGAGAGAGGGGTGAAATGAAGTGTAGCTCATGTATGCCCGGTACTCGGTGAACGTTTCTCCAACGCACATGATAGCAGATACACAACCCTACAGGCAGCCCGACACTCAACCGACATCGACAACCTACCAAGGATGAGGTGTTTTTAGAAGAGAACCTCGAAGAGGTACAGGTCTGAGAGGTAGGATGTGGCGACTGGCGGTTGTTGGAACTGAGGGGTGGTACTAACAGATGGCCACCTACGGCCTTTATGGCCCTACGATGAACAGCGGTAGTGTTATGGATGTCAGGCCACAAACCACCATCTGAAAGCTGTTTAAAAAGAAGACAGCGTCGGCAGAAGAAATCATGTTTCCCCTGTACCAACGAGAGGGAGGAGAAGACGACGCAGGAAGGGGAAGACAACGCGGGAAGGGGACTAACGGTCCCTCGGGCCGTCCGTCAGACCGCAAGGACTGGGGACGGGAGTGCCAAGGAGTGAGCCTGCCATCGTTGCCCCAGAGTGTGGGGGAGGGGAGCTAGACGCTCCCCCAGTGAGCAGTAGGGGATGCCCAGCTACCAGCGAGGGTAGTTCGTCTTCCCAGGGAGGGCATAAGGAGGAGGAGGGGCGGAGCAGCACCCCTCACCCCCGCTCCCGATCATGGAAGTCGGAATGTTATTCCCGTCTTGGAATAGATGTGGAATCATGTGTGTAACGAGGTTGAAGGACCGCTCGTTATGGATGCCCGCAAAACGTAGGAGCGCACGGTGCTTACAACGGCCAGAGCCCACACACGGGCTCAGTGATCCTACGACGAAGAACGGATGTATCAACTCTACGGAAGCTGAAGGAACGACAACGAAAGAAATTAGGTTCAAGTAGACCTGTGGATGGAGCGCATAGAAAACGGGAAGAGCTTGACGACTACGGAGGAAGAGAGAGGGAATGAATGCCCCCGTGACTGAGCCCTGTGAATGAGTGTATGAATGAGGTAGGAGATCAAATTTCCCGGATTCTTTGCGCAGGTGGAAGGGTGTGTTCTTCATTGAAGACGGAAGTTGATCTATCGTTGTTTTTCCTTCCCCCTTTGGTAGAAAAAGTCATCTGTGTAATTGATGTAAGACCTTGTGCGTGGCATGTGGGTATAGGAAGTTCCCCTAAGGATGGCAAGAATGGCAGTATTTTTAAGGAATTAGGTTTATCAATAAGTTCATGTGTGTAACTCAATGAGTAACTACAGGCATGTGGTACCAAGGGCCAGAACATGGTCGGTAGTACCTTTTAAGTTTAATGGAGTGCATATGGACGTCAAAGGTCCATTCCCCAAGGGGACAGGTAGGAAGGTGAGGAGAAGACACGAGCATGTGTGTGTCCGTGCCGTCCTTCAAGCACGAGAGTGCGAGAGGACATGGGTCTTGAGATGTCTACCACGAGGTGATTGAGGTCATAAAACTTAGGTTTCCTTTACGTATGTTCATTCCGAGTGTTTTGTGAAAGGATGAATTAAATTTTGTTTCGTTTTTTTTTTTTTTGGTTTTGTTCTAAGCATATCACGAGTATATAATTTATCATACTGAGAAATTTCTGTTGCGTTTATGTTAAGTTGGAAATAATGCAAATTTCATTATTTTGTGTTGGTACCAATTTTGCTATTACCAATGGTTTTATGTATGGTTTTCCATTGTTTGTGTTATACTGTATTTAAAGAATTTCATTTCTCTGTGGAGGTTTTCAGTGCTATTACAGGTAATTATTAATCATGGGTTGAAAATTGAACATCATTACTTATGTTTTTGTTTTTCAGGAGAATTAATATTGCTCGGTTATTAATAAGTATGTTTTTCTTTTTATTATTATTCACTGTTTGAGTTTGCTCCTTAATGCAGTGTCACGGATGTGTTAGAAATGGTTTCCTTATAATGGTAAATGTATCAAAGAGTACTGGAATTGTAAGTTATTCATTTTGATTTCTCTTAATTTTTATCATTTTCTTTAATTTGTGTATGTGATGATTTGTTGGTCCTTATGGAATTTTATTACATTTGAAACATTATTATTTTTCTGATTTTGTGCTCCAAATTTCGATGACGATGTATTTAAACCTGATTTTGTGTTTCTGTATGATCTATTGTGGGCGTGATATTCATCTTTGTGTAACTTGCAATTGTAACACGCCAAAAAGGCCCTTTGATTTGGTTTAGGTATTTAATTTTAATGTTTGCATGCTCCCGAAGAGAGTGGTACTCAGAGGCAACATCTAGTGGAAAAAGAAAGATGGTGTTCAGTGAAAAAAAGAGAGAGAAAAAAATTGTTTTGAGAAAAAAATCTGATGTGTGAATTTTACGGGACGTAAAAATTTGGGAAGGGAGTGATGAGCTAAGCACAGTCAGGTTGTTACTTTGTGGAATAAGTGAATGTCAACAGATATCTTCTTTGTTAAAGGAAAGACGGTTATAATGTGGCGTGGGATGCCACTTTGAGAATGTCGTTATCGGCTTGGCTTTTGAGCACTCAAAAATGTTCGTTAAAAGTTAGCGTCACCAAAATCTCTCTTTATTGGTTCTTCATAAGACTTTCGGTCAAAACGACCAATCATCGATCAGGCCATAGAAAGGCCAAGGTGGGCGCTGAACTGCCCATAGTTTTTTAGTCAGTTAAGGTTGGGAGGCGTGAGTGTGTAGACCTATACGTTCAGGTCACGGGTGCCAGAATGAGTGCCAACCAGTACCATTTCTCTGAGGACTTTTTATTAGTAAAGTAACGTAATGATAATTAAGGGTCGCCCTTGTAGCTTAAATAGAATATAGCAGCTGTGGAAAATTAACAATTCGACTATCATTGGTGCATGATCCTACCCTCTCTCATAATAGTGTTAGCCATCAATTGTCTCTATCTTTGTTTCCCCAAGACGTGAAGTTGAACCCCCCTTAATACGACCTAAATCGGGTCATATATATATATATATATATATATATATATATATATATATATATATATATATATATATATATATATATAGCCTATATGAGAAAACTGAGGGATGTATTTTTTTGGTGTTTATAAAAAGAGGCAAGTACCGGAAAAGTTAGTTATGTTGATTGAAATTATGTAAAAAATAACAAGGACAAAGGATTGTGGCAATGTGATCACAAAAGCTCCCACATGTATGCTGTACAATCCACGCATTTCCAGGCTTTCACCGCATTGCTTCACTTTCCAGCTAAGCCACGTGTTC
Organism: Palaemon carinicauda; assembly: GCF_036898095.1. Lineage (NCBI taxonomy): Eukaryota > Metazoa > Arthropoda > Malacostraca > Decapoda > Palaemonidae > Palaemon > Palaemon carinicauda. Next base: position 17,101,805 of record NC_090727.1, on the reverse strand, counting down.
TTTCCAGGGAGCACATAACATTAAATTTTACTCTAGAATTCTGATGTTTTATATCAAAAATTGGGTTCATGCCACTTGCATATATGTGGAAGGACAAAATTTCGTTATGAATGTTTATTGTAATTAACACTTAACATGAAAACATTCATGTTTATGTGCATGATTATGTGTGTGCTCCATCTGTGTATGGACATATTAATGAAGGTGTCCACCTGTGACCTTTTAGTTTGTCTATTATATCCGTAAGAAATATAAATTACGCAGATCAGGAAAGAACTCTTATCGGTTTTCCTCAGAGAATTACTTATTTCATGTGTAATTATGCCTCCACCTTCAAAGCAGACGGGGATTTCTTATTTGTATTTGATCCTAAAAACGAAATTTTAATGATTACTCTGAACATGAAATGAAAAGCTTCACATGTTTACGCACTCTTTCTCCATTATTTGATATTTCCATTCTTTTATCAAAGGGTATTATTTCAAGTTTGTTTTGAAAAAAAAAAAATGTGTAAGGGTTAAACTAATGTTTCATTTGGTGGTCGGGTCTGCCACCTCTTATAACTAGCATAGTGTCTGAATGATTCTCCGGTTCTTCCCTCTTATTATCTTTATATTCCTTCTTTTGTGGAAATGAAATGAACCTTTGACGTCGAAAATGAACTACAGATGTCAGACTTCATTAAATTCCTTTGGTTTCTCTGCCACTGACTCGATTACCTTTCTACAAAAGACCCTATAGGGAATATCATTGACGTGCCTTATGTAATCGCATTACGTCAATGGGAATTCGTGCCGAGTCTCAAATATGTCTGCTATGGATTTTCCTCATTGTTTAGTAAAACTGTTCCTATTCGTAATATGCAGCGGCAGTCGATGTGCTTCAATATCAAAAGAAAGTTACTTCTTAGAGGTCAGATACACTACTATATAAGTCTACATGAGCTGAAAACATTTTGATTGTCCACATATTCTGTGAATGAGCGGGGAGACATGCCGCTGTAGTAATGATGTTTGAAACTTTTTTTTTTTTAAAGAAAAGACTAAAGTTGTAGGAATATGCATCAGGAAATTGTTGTTAGCAATAAAGACAAAGGGAGGGGAAAGTAAACAAGAACCCTAGTCCTGTTCATTCATGTTCTCATATGCTTATTTCACGCTCTTCATTTCCGACTCCTAATTACATATAGCCACTTTTCACTGGTTTATTGGTATTTAGCTTTGGTCTTCGAAGGAGGGGAGTTTGGTCTATTAACAAACTGATGCCCATTTTCTTTGCTTTTCATTCTGATGTTAAAGAAACGCCATCAAGATTTGTCTTGGTATTTTTGTTTAGGGGCATCATTAATTTTTATTTTTAATTTACTCTTATTGTTTCACTAGATTTTCAGTTTAGAAATTTATCAATGAAAAGTACATGAAAAATTTGTAAGGTTTGGTGAAATTTTTTGAGTTTACATAACTTACGAAAAAATTACTACATACATTTGAGCAATATTGCGTAGCAGCTTCTTTATTTATTCATTTAAGCGTTATAGACGAACATTGAAATACCTTTCAATTTTTCAATAGAGTAAGATGGTCGCCGTAAGATTTCATAAATGGGCGAACGCATTGACCAGTCAGTATCTTTCACTTGAACCCAGGTGGGCAATGGCCAGATTTTGGTTTCACTTGTATCACAAATTGGCTCATATTCCAAAGGACACTTTGTGACTGGTTTATAGATAGAGGGATTAGTAAGAAAACCATGAACTATATTTTATTTTTGTAACAGGGCGTCATGGACATTACTTATGTTGCGAAGTGTTCAATCTTTAATTTGTTAAAACTTGTTATAAACTATCCCGGAGCAAATAGTAGTAAGGATTTTTCTATTTTATTCACTTTGGTAGATACACTTGATACTGTTTTTTTTTTCTTTTAGATAAAGCAATATTAGACCGGAATTTTCATCATATTTATATTTATTATCATGTCTTCTTACTACAGATGCTACGAATTCAATTAATAGACCAATGAATGTAAATAATTTCCATGAATTATAATCTTATAGTTCAGCTGATGAACTCCAGCGTTTTTTTTTTTTTTTTTTTTTTTATATCTTTAAAGATTTGAACGTAATGTAACGGTAGAGATGATGTGGGCAATTGAGATTTCAGGGAATTCTTTTTCACTTATATTATGGTGTTAGACACGTAATCGTGATATCAATTATTCTGCATAGTAACTTTTAAATCATGGTTGTTAGTCCAGTATGTACTGCCCAAGTCGCTAGTTTCTTTCTAGGTATTTTTTTGCTGCAAGAAAAGATGACGGATTTGCGAATCCGTAGTTTACTCTTTCTTGTAATGTTTCAGGGGGTTTAACTAAACACAGTTTGCAATGAAATATTTAGTGTCAAATTTAGTATTTTCATTGGAAGATAAATCGTCTTTTTTCCCATAATCATTTTGATAAATTTGGCTTTTATGTTTATAAGTTTCCGACATATGATTGACAGGTTCTTTATGTCGTGAATTTATTATCTCGTAGAATGTATTTAAATATTAAAAAGAAAATTTTAATATTACTTTGCTTTTTTTTCAACAAGCCATTTACATCCCAACATCCTACTCGTCACTAGAGGAAACATAGATGATAAAATTTCGCCTGTATATCATGTCTACTTTCAGTATAGTTTTCCAGACCTCATTAATTATGCTCTCTGCTGCCACATTGATCGTTTAAATCACTCCATTAATTATATCAAATTTAAATGATTCAGGACACATCGCCTTATCTGAACATGATATTGGAATTCCATTAACGTCCAGTGTAGAGAAGAGAGGGTGTGATGCAACGGTCAACTTTGCTTCAAATCTAATTAAGTATATATATTGCGATGAGTTTGGATAGTAATTGGATAAAAACATGTATGAATTGATGTGTTAGGCCCTATGTTTGAGAGAGAGAGAGAGAGAGAGAGAGAGAGAGAGAGAGAGAGAGAGAGAGAGAGAGAGAGAGAGAGAGAGAGAGAGAGAGAGATACTCGCCTTTCATTCGTAGGTTAAACAAATTGTGAAGAGTTTCAGTTGAATTATTCTTTTAACATGTGGGTTGAAGTGGAACAGCTGGTTATGGATTGATGGGAAAAGCTTGTTTGTTTATTCATGGCCAAGATATCTGAAAAATTATTCGTGGACTACCAAATAGTATCATCGCAACTTTGAAATAAATGGTTATAGATTATAATATAATCTGTTAATGCCTCTAGTTGTTAAGAATGCAGATTTTTTGTTGGAACTGTTCATCTTTTGCGTTCTAATCTGAGCAAAAAAGGAATATCTATCAAAAAAGGTTAAACGTTGAAAAAGCTTCATGACATATTGAGCTCTACGCAATTAAAGCTATTTTTTATTTCAAAAGCCATAAATGCATTTATTTCAGCGGCAGTTTTCGACAGTATGGAATCCCTTCGGTAGTGGGAAAAAGAAAGCACAAAATTGAAGGAAAAGGAATTAAAGGGGATGTAGATAGATATTATATATATATATATATATATATATATATATATATATATAAATATATATATATATATATATATATATATATATATATATATATATATTTATGTATGTATCTATGTATACGCACACACATATACACACACTGTATATAGATAAAAAAATTACATCAAAGCGTTGAGTAACGTATTTTTCGATTCTTACGATTTGCCATTAGAGACCAATTATTGAACTTATTTGCATGAGTGTTAATTTTTTTATTTCTTTTTTTTTTTTTAATTTTAAGGGAAATTTCTATGAACAAGTGTTTATGGCTCTGGGCAATCCTTTACCCCCTCTTTTATCCAATATATATATATATATATATATATATATATATATATATATATATATATATATATATATATATATATATATATATATATATATGGAGTTTTTTTTTTAATACATTGATAAATTCAGATTGGTCCTCTCTAATTGCTTGATATCGTTATATTGATGTTCTAGGTATTCTGGAAGATTTTAATCTTGAAGGCTATGTTGCTGTCATTAATTCCTTGTTTAATCCGTAAAATTTACTGTAGAGAAGGAACAAAATAACAGTATCCTTCATTTTTGCAGGTATTTATCGTTAGATATGCTAAGCAATTTAAATTTTACATTTTTAGAAGGCAATTATATATATATATATATATATAATATATATATATATAAATATATATATATATATATATATATATATATATATATATATATATAAATATATATATAAATATATAAATATATATATATATATATTTATAAATAAATATGTATATATATATATATATATATATTTATATATATATATATATATATATATATATATTTATATATATATATATATTTATATATATATATATATATATATATATATATATATATATATATATATATATATAATAGTTCTATTCGGCTTACTCTAACATTATAAAGTATTCTGTGTTTTCCCATATGTGCTTTACAGCACTTAGATTATGCAGCAGAGTACATAGAAGAGTTTACCAAAATTTAAGAAACTAATCTTTGCTATCCTTAATGTTTATTGCCCCTGGAAACATGTATGAATAGAGCCAAGAAAACATTTTACACTATCCATTTAGAGAAAAAGGAAACTACGCATAGTATGATCTGTTTAACATTTAAT
>NC_090727.1:17082115-17089615 GCF_036898095.1 Palaemon carinicauda | reverse complement strand
TTATTGTATAAAAGTGTGTGTGTACAGTACGTGCCTTATTGTAGAGTCCTATGTTCTAGTAATGGTATGTTCTCATGAAATGTTTTGCAGTCGTGAATATAAGAGGTGCTCCCGGTGGCACTTGAATTCCTGTTTAAAACTCATATCATGGAGTGGAATATTTTTTTTTATTTTTTTTTTTTGTAGTAGTAGCAGCAACATAAATTAAAAATATTGAACAAAAATTCCGTAATAAATTTTTCTGCGGCTTTGTATAGTTTGTAATGATTTGCCTATAGGTATACTCTAACTGTTGTATTGAAATATAAACAGATTAGTACAGAAATGATAAAGTAGCTCGTATGTAAATAAGCAGAAAAATGTATTTTAGATAACGGATAATAGATTCTTTTAAGTTTATTTTTAGAATATTAAAAAAATGTAGTTTCTTTCAGCCTTTGCATTGTGTAGATTTTAAAAGAAATATACTATGACCGATTGTTGAAGCTGTTGGTTCTAATACATATAGATGCCAGAGAAAGGGTTGTATTTTATCCCTTTTAAAATGGCACAGAATGAGCAGAAAATGCGTCTTGAAATAGCGATTAAACCAAGGGAAAGCGGTGTTGGTAAAAAAATATATACCATTACTCTTGAAAGAGGCTTTAAATAAATGGAAGGCATAAATTCTCTGTTGAAATCTTAAAAGGTTAGGAATTTGTTATCTCTCTCTCTCTCTCTCTCTCTCTCTCTCTCTCTCTCTCTCTCTCTCTGGTGTTTGTATTTGCTCATTTTATTTAGGTGTTTTTGAAGGCAATATGGCCACAAATACAAAATACGATGGTTGACTTTCAAATATCATTTTATGCAAAGAGTAATTCTTTGTATTTGAAACCGCGTGAATATTCAGGGAATTTGTAATGTTTATTGCATTTATTTTATACTATGACAAGCCAGATACGGTAATTAAGCAATGCGCTTTACTCGTGTAATTCCATAATTACATCTAGATTGATATGTCGTTTGTTTAAGTGTTTTTAACGTAAAGATAGAACAGCAATAGTCGTATGCCAGCTATTTGAACTTCATTATAGGTATAATGAAGTTCAAAAGTGTTTGTTTCCTTCATGTATTTATCCAATATTTAATTCTTCAATAGAGACAATTTTTTAAACCATTTAAGTTCTTAAATTTTCTGATTACATTACATTATGTAAATTAAGAATACATTTATATTAACTTATTTTCCACTATTTAGTACATTTGACTTTCAATTATTATTTTTTATTCTTGGGAGGTTCCTCTGTTTTGTTAGGTTATCCCACAAGGTAATACAGAGCAACAAGTTTGTTGTTATATATATGAAAAAATTACAATATTCGAAATATCAAGTTTAGTCTAAGTATGTAAATAAAAAAAATGCTATTATAATTACTAATTCCATTAGCTGGACTTTGGAACACTTTCGGCAAAAAATATTTTTCCTTTCTTTTATGGGACGGCGTGGAAATTATTTAGGAAACAGTAAAGTATACATAAACAAAACTTTTAACACCACTGCCATAATTTTTTTCTGATTTCAAAACAAAATGTCTACCTTTTTCTTAATCATTAAGGGCCAAAATAAACATATCACCAAATTTCACCATATTTATTCAAGGTAAAGTTCTTAAAAAGGAATACTAAAATGTCCTCTCAGGTGCATGACAGCTTAGAGATTAAAGGTCATTTTCTACAAAATTTTTATTTTTCCAAAAGAAACACCAGGAAAATCATGGTTTCTATGATCATACTACCGCTGTAGAGTTATTAGATCCATCTCTCTCATTTTCGTTTTGCGTACACATACACACAATAGTCTGGCCTATTCTTTACATATTCTCCTCTGTCGTCATACTCCTGACAACATTGAAATTACCAAAAATTCTTACTCGCTCAAAGGGTTATCTACTGCAATGCAATTGTTCAGTGGCTAATTTCCTCTTGGTGAGGGTAGAAGAGACTTTAGCTATGGTAAGCAATTCTTCTAGGAGACACTCCAAAATCAAGTAATTGTTTTCTGGTCTTGGATAGTGCCATAGCCTCTTTACCATGGTCTTCCACTGTCTTGGGGTAGAGTTCTCTTGCATGAGGTACACTCGGGCACACTTTTCTATCTTATTTGTCTTCCTATTGGTTTTTTATAGTTTATATGTGAAAGATTGTTTTGATGTTGCTGTTCTTAAAATATTTTATTTTAATTGTTAATTACTACTCTTGTGATTTGCTTATTCCCTTTCCTCACTGGGCTATTTACCTTGTTTCAGCTGTCGGGCTTATAGGATTCTGCTTTTCCAAGTAGGGTTGTAGCTTAGCAGCTAATAACAACAACAACAAGGACAATAGCAATAACAACAACTGCCAAAAATTACGGAGTGGTACTGACCCCCTCCAAAAGAGAAAGAATTCTTGTGAGGTTATTCCTTTATTTGGTATGGAAATCGAGGAAACTTTTCTTCTTAGCATCGTAGTACAAGAGTACCTCACACTTGATGCAAAACATGCTTACTTTCCCCTTCATATGTCCCTAGGTTTGAGCTGACAGAAGGGAAGTGGGCATCGCGGCCAAATCTAATATCTCTATCAGAAATTTTCTTAGTTGCTTTACCTATTTTTTTTCTTGGGAAAAGTAAGATCTAAAGGGAACATCTATTTCATTACATTCGCCATCATCGTCTGCATCACTGGTTGCCGTTATGCTTTCTACATGAAGTGCAATATGGCTTGAAGTCTGCCTGCCGAGTCGATAAAATTCTCTGCTGCTGATGGTAGTGGAGGGCCCTGAAAATTATGATAATCATTAGTTTCCTCTTTAAGAACACACTTAGTCTAATGAAACTGAAATTCAATTCTTCTTAATTTAAATCAATTGCAGCAAATTATATCATGGTAAAATAAGAAAAAGATAACATGGGTTAAAGGAATAAAAGTTAGATTTGGTTAGGTTTGATTAGGTTAGTCTGGGTTAAGTTCAGTTGTTAGGATTGTTAAGTTTGGGTTAGCCTATATTATGTTACTTTGGGTTAGGTTGTTGGGCTAAGTTAGGGTAGGTTTGGTTTAGCTAGACTTCTGTAAGTTAGGTTAGGAGGTTATGTTGCATTGTGCAAGACTAGGCTAGACTGACATTTTTTCAAATACAAACATCAATTTTAATTTTTCTTCTTAGTGAGCACTTGACTAAATATGGAGACAACTGGTTGCCCAGTCTCTAACACATTTTAAAAATTTTGGGGGGTCTAATATAAATAAATACAATCGAAGCACATCCATGGATTTTCTCTCTCTCTCTCTCTCTCTCTCTCTCTCTCTCTCTCTCTCTCTCTCTCTCTCTCTCTCTCTCTCTCTCATGGTAGTACAATTACAACTAGTGAGTTATGTAGGACGTCATTATTAGATAACAACTGCAAGCTTCGTTGAATTGAATTTCAGAATTTTCTTCGACGGAGAATCATTTTTAAAAAAATCTTACGATGGTTTATTAGCCCTGAGAAGGTCTTATCGACGGCCTTTTATATTACTAATATGCTTTACCACCATTAGGCCCAACACCCACTCTCTTGTTGTTGGTGGCTTCCGCATCTTTATGGCCAAAGGAATGGCCCCAATTATGTCTTCTTATACCTTTGTGGATCAGTGACCTGAAATAGCAGCATCTTACAGAAACTCAGGCTGTTGCTAAGCTCCAGAGGGCTTCTATTGAGGCCTCTTAGACAAAAATTGCACGTCAGTAGTCAGGATTGCCGTTAGGACCTTTATGGTTTGTAGGGGATTTAAGTTATATGATGGAATAATATTTTTTCCAGAATTTCATTGGTGTTTCAATTCGATTATGAGAAAAATTCCTTATTAGATGATAAATGTTTCTGACATTTTCCCACTCGTTACTTTTGTTCATTGTGGAACAGTGGAAAACCAAATTCTTTTGCTGTAATATAGACCTATGTTATTATTATTATTATTATTATTATTATTATTATTATTATTATTATTATTATTATTATTATTATTATTATTATTATTATTATTATTGAGTGGTTTCTTTGCATGATACTTAGAACCATGATCTGGAAAATCATTCCATAGATCAGATGTTGATTCTCCTATTGACTTCCATCCTGTTGTCATCGCAATAGTATAGATTTGCACCTTCGAATGACCCCAAATTAGAGTATAATGTGAAGTTGGGTGGAGTTCATAATCGTGTCCGTAAAATCACCTGTACACATTTTAATTGGCATGGTATGCCAGGATTTACTTTTTTTCGTTAAGTGCTTTTATTAGTTATGGCTCCTGTATTTGCATGTGTAATCCTGCTTCAGTCCTCACTTTATGTAATTCATTCATTTTTGCCACCCAATAATAAAACTGGAATCGCGTTTAATCTGAATAGATAACAATCTCGTAAAGCGAGATTAAGCGTCATCTGTTAAATCCAAAATACTGGTGGAATCGAGCCATGAGCCTTCTTAATCGCAAAACCGCCAAACGTGATCGATTTGTAATCAATCACTAGCATTGATCCTTATCACTCTCACAATACCTCCGGTCAGAAAGGGATGAATGATATCAAGAAGACGGTTTTGAGAGAGAAGGGGTTATTTTGTTTATTGGAAATTTGCTGACAGAAGTATTGAAGACTGGGTTTATATCATAAATAAAATGCTTTAAATTGAATTTGATATCAGCTTGTGTTTAGTCTATGCAAGTATATAACACCAGGGGTTACGATATATACTGTGGTTCCATTTTGGGTGAAGTTTTGAATTGGAAATAAAATCTTTAGAAAGTATGTTTAAAAAATACGTAAGGTGAGAATTTCGTACATTGGTGTGTGTATGCTAATTTTGAGATTATACTAGTTTGTAGGGAAAGTGTTATGGTAGAATTCATTTGTATATGCAGTTTTCAGTTCAAGATTCAGGAAATTAAATCTATATAGACGAATCATCGTTGTCAGCCGGGAATTAAACGATTAACCTTTCGAACGTCGTAAAAACTGGCTCCAGAATATACTCTAGAATGACCACCTGGAAAAGACAGATGCTGACGGCATGTCCGTGTGATTTTAACATCAATGTACTAGCGTGAACGGATAGCAACCTTATTCCACAAATATAAAGTGAAAACTAGACAAAGCTCGCAGTAAACACACACACATTATATATATATATATATATATATATATATATATATATATATATATATATATATATATATATATATATATATATATGTGCTTAATTCTGTAAATGTCATCCAGTTGAAGGTAATATCTCTGAAATTCTTTTAAATCAGTTATTGTTTTTATTCTTATCTGTCTGAGGTTGCGTTGATTCAATTAGTTAGTAGTGTCAAGCTCTTTATGTCATCTGGCAATTAAAAGTTTCATACTTTCATTTTATGTACGCCATAAACTATCAAGCCATATATTAGTATGCATAGTTTTTTTTTTCATGTAATTTGGCCTTTAATTCAAGAACAGCAATATGATAGAATACTTCTTAATGTCGATTAGTTATATAACGAGGCTTTTTACTGATGTTTCCACATAGAATAGTTTGAAATTTACTGTTCGCTGACGACATGTACAACATTTACTGTATTTTGAGTATTAATTTGAGGAATGATATTCCATTCCAGAATATCATGTCGATTATTGATGCCCTGTAGATCATTGCGTCTATATAATTTTCACACTTTTTCTGATAAGGGTTTCTCTGCACAGGTAAAACGCAATTCGTGTTCCTGTAAAAAATTACATATGCCTGTCTACTTTCAAATTATATTATAACGTCATATAACTTAATTCAATTTTACATCGCAAATGATGTTTTGTTTCCCAGGGCTTATTGGTCTGCCAACTATGGCCATTTAATTTTGTAGGTTTTCCTTCGGTCCAATTATATTTGCAATTCTAGGTTTTAGTGCGTCTCTCATAATTACAGTTTTCGTGACCCATTTCGGAAAGTTCTGAAATTTAATTCTTATATATTTTGCTTTATAATGAACTATTAAGACTCATTCCGATTAAGTATTTCCAGTTTTATCTATGATGAAAATAGATAGCTTTGGGAATATTTACACTGCCTAAAGCGGGTAACACCATGAGTTCTTGGGACGAAGTCAGAAGCCGTAGAAGGTTTCTGTTGAAATGTAGCTTTCAGATAAGACGAAAATGGCGATCTGCAAATCAAGACCGGGTTTGAAATATCTCCCTAATGAGGTAATGTTTATAACCAAGCACTTGTGGTTAACTAGTTTGAAGTAATCTTGAACAAGACGAGACTTGCATATTTTACTTTGGATGCCTTGTGTATAACCTGTTGGTTTTCGAAATAAAGAAAACAGCAGAGTAATGAGGCGCATAGCATTTGAAAAGGCAGTGATATAGTAATGACATTTTTCATGCACTCAAAAATAAAGACCTAATTAGTTACTGTGAAGCAAAAGCTGGTTAAATATTTTATTTATATTGAAAAGACGGTGGTGACATAATTGTTTTCAAGACTCGTGTCACAGTGAATACTCATGAATAAGAAAATATTCAAAATAACACGTATAAGGTCGAATAGTTTTGAATAAGAAGAGCTGACACGTAAGGCAATTCTGAATGATTTTATAATACCCAACATTCAGGAATAACATATGTTGATAAAAAAAAAAAATGTCCGTGAGAACCTCGACATATCTCCGGTATTTTTGAAATCGTGCCATCAATAACAGAAATGATATTGATATAAAGGTCTTTCCAGGAACCTTTTCCCTTTTTCATTCACATGAACTTCTTGTAGTAAATCCGATGAGGAATACAATATCCTTAGCCATATCCGAGTAGCCTTATTTCTTATGATAATTCCTCCTCCTCTACATCATTCCTGGAATTTACATCCCGCGGAACGGAGATTTTCCCCACCTCTATATCCCCCTAGGACATTTTCCCTACCAACCAAGTACACAGTTGGACAGTTTCCCCGTCCTGTATATTATAAGATCAAAACACTTAAATTAGGATTCTTTAAAAAAAATATCCCCATAATAAGGACCAGCATGTACCGCCCACCAGAACATAGGAGCAGTGATGTTTTTGTTATTTGCCAGGGAAGCGAGCCACGGCGAAGCGAAAATCATTGGCATTCCTTAAAAAAATATCACCGAGAGTAAGAGCGGATTTGCAATGCATGTAGTGTAATTAATTTAGTTGTCAACAAAATACTTCCTTTTTATTTTTTTACATGGCTTAAAACATTATGGTGTTGAAAATGTCCTGGATCCTTATATCCCATGAACCTGTAAGTGTGATACAGGGTGATAAACATGTATCGCAATTGTGCACTTTATGGGTTGGGGGAGACTGAATGATTGCGAGAATTGCATTACCGTCATCTCATCCAAATTTACCATCTAAACGTTAGTTTTTAGATGATGCGAAGAAGAGTTTGTGTAATACCCAGTAACCCCAAGCAAAGTAGTAACTCGATTTCA
>NC_090727.1:17070233-17075233 GCF_036898095.1 Palaemon carinicauda | reverse complement strand
TTATTTTTTTAGAATCCCTTATAGAAGGAACGAGGGTTCGAGATGCTGTCAGTATTCCGAGACTCCCGTCATCTGCTATTGAATATCAAAACAAAGGAATTCATCGCACATTGATGAAATTATATATTCCCTTTGTGAATTCGCCGAAAGGCTCAAGTTGAGTGTCGTGATTGCTACTTCGCTTTATGAGAAGTGTGTCGACAACTATTTTCCAACCAGCAGTGATTTTCAACCTCTACTTTTGTTGAATTTTACCTTTTAACTTTATTTCGTTTTAAAACAAATACTGGCTCCGGAGATGATCTCAGGCGACATCTTATTTACTAGAATACGGTATTCGTGCAATATTAGTAAAGGATCTTTACAATTTTAATTTGGTTCAGAGAAACTTTTTTGCATTTTTACACATTTTTTTCCTATTTGTATTCGACACTTTATAATAGTTATTTCTTTGCATGCTTGTGTCATCGTTTATTCAAACAAACGTCCTGTCATCTTGGTCGTGGTTACTTTTATTGTGCAGATTTTCAGTTAGCTGAGTATTGTATTAATTAAGGCCACACCGTAATGTTAACCTCCTTTGCGTGATGTATTTTTATTACCGAATAAAGGTATTAGTCCCGTTATTTGCAGAAGGATTTTCATTTCTCTTCGGGTTTCAAGGTTTTGCATGTTTTGGCTTTTTTTAAATTGCTTATTATGCGAAGTTGTACTTTATTCTGTTGTTAATGTTAGTATGCAGTGTTACACCACTGACTTTTAGTGTTATTATTGTACCTGTTTCATGCAAGACGGTTCATTTGAACTTTTTTGTACTTATTTGGAAACGACGTGTCTCCTAAAGGCAGGTTAAGGGCCATTCGTTTGAAAAAAATTAAAATCATATTGATGCCTTGTAGCAGGTCTAAGAAACTCAGCGATACCAATGTTAGCAAATTAATCGAACAGTCGTTCGCTTCATGACAGTTCGAATTTGCACGAAAAGGAAGGGTTGAAGCACTATTGATGATCTTAGTGTTTTATGTGTCTAGAGATAAGAAGTCTATAAGTACGCTTCAGTTATTTTTTTCTTTCGTAATTCAGATTAGATTGTAATGCTTTATTCGTGATCGTTCCCTATGCATTAAGAAATTATTTACTATTGACCCAAATAACAAGCCATCGAGAAGGAAATCTGTCCAGATCGCTTTTGTACGCGGACACAAGTACTGTACTGGCGAATTGAGTAGTGTCTCTATTAAGAAATATGGGGGACATTAAACCCAAAATCTTAGCAATCCGGAAATGTATTTGTTTAGTTCTGTTGAAACCAGCTTTGTAATGGCTTCAAATTCTTACAAAAGGCGCTAAAGGCAAAGATTGGAATAGTTTCACAATGTTTATGTATAATAACGGAAGAGCTGCAGTGATGGAAGTGTACTTTGGGTATTTCTAACCTGAAGCGGACTTCTATAAATTTCATTGCCATCTCATTATGATAGCCGTTTCGATTAAAAGTTCTACTTTATAATGTATAGCCACTGCTTAGTAAACAATGCAATAAAAAGTTGTCACTTGATTACGATGAAACATTTTCTATATACAATGTATTCCAGTATAAGATATAAATTCAGGTATTTTAGTGGAATTATTTCGACACAAAGTGTTGTATATTAAATTTTCCAAGTGTATTTTTTGGAAAAGATACTTTACATTTTTATATATGAATATATCCCATATGTAGGCTATACAGTTTTAACAAGCTGTCAATACTAAGCAGTAGATTTTCAAAATTATAAAAAAACTTCTTTCCAAGATCTGTAAGTAAGTTTAGGGTTGTGGTGGCCTAGTCGAAATAAACCTCCTTGTCTGGTGATCGCCAGATTGGGGTTCGACTCAAACTCCTTAGTTTCTTTAGTGTCTATAACCTCCCCATCCATGTGAGATAAGGATTGGGGTTTGGGGAGCCTATAGGTCTACCTGCAGAGTCATCAGCAGCCATTGCCTGGCCCTTCTTGGTCCTACCTTTTGGGGCGTTGGCGCTAATTACATGTATATATGGCCAGTCTCTAGGGAATTGTCACTGTCGCAATGTCAATGTCCCTTGCCTCTGCCATTCATAAGTGGCCTTTAAACCTTTAAACATGCGATGAAAGTTTATTTATACTTTTTCAACTATTAATGAAGACAAGATTCTTAGCACTTAAGAATTGACCTTGATACCGAGGAGGGTTCTCAACGTTATTTTTATTTTTTGAAGGGGGATGTTTGGGAGTGGGTGATTTTGGCAGCATCGTAGAAATTATACTCAATCCAGGCCGACTTTGAATTGGTTTTAATTCTGAGGATTTTCAACTTTAGGCTCTTCCTACGTGTTCCGAACACCAGAAATAGAACAGAGAAGAGAAAACTTCATGAACTATTCTATGAAAATGGAGCACAGAGTCAAGTTTAAGTTCATAATAATAGCGCAAATTATAATTCCTACTAAGCATATTCTCTTCTTCCTGTTTCTTAGATAACCCATTGTCGTTAATGTATACAAAACTGAAATTTAACGGCTCTTAAGATCATTTGTAACAAAACATGGATATTTTAATGACCACTAAACTAAAAATGTCCAATCGTATTTCCGCTCTTATACGTTCAACTACGCCCCGTATTAGATGGTTCTTTTCTCATCAGTGAACCGTTATGGTTACTCTGATGTTCGGGGTAGTCAGTACCCTGTTTACTACCCTTCGAATCTGTCAATTTTTATGATATTAATAAAGTTATTCAAGTAGGAGACCCGCTTATATGCATGTTTGATGGAAGAATATGGCTGCCTCAGTGGCATTAAATCTAAAAGAGTTCAATTCTGCAAGGTTATAATAACTTTACGCAATAAATAACACCAATATTTTCCACTACAACTAATATACCGTCTTTTTAGTTATGAAAGACACTTTCATAATCGGTATAGATGTGGACCATAACGGTTTTATGGCCGTTGCTTACATTTTTGTTATCCGTTTTGATAACTGCTATGAAGGTAGAATAAAATTATGCGAGTATTACTTCTAAAGATTTTCCTAATTTAAAGTCCATATCTCTCTATATACGTATCACATTTGGAAGATTAAGAGAGAGAGAGAGATGAGATCTTAAAAATAAAAAAAATACTCTCTTAAGAGAGATAGCTATGAACAGACTGGTAAAATTCTCTCTCTCTCTCTCTCTCTCTCTCTCTCTCTCTCTCTCTCTCTCTCTCTCTCTCTCTCTCTCTCTCCCCTACCTAGAAAGAGAGGTACATATTCCCAATGAAATATTACGTCAAGTTTTGTCAGCGTTATTGTTTGTTGGTGGAATATTAAATTAACTTGTCAAGTTTGGCGAGCGATTGCGTAAGAGTGTGGCCAGTAAGCTGTAATTTATTGAGGAAGGTCAGGGAACATTGGACATGGACGTCATAATTCTAAGATAAAGTTTCTCTCTCTCTCTCTCTCTCTCTCTCTCTCTCTCTCTCTCTCTCTCTCTCTCTCTCTCTCTCTCTCTCTGTAAGTTGGTGCGTACGTCAGAATCGTAATTTAGAATGCATGATTATATGTCTAGTGTATGATCAATTAGTTTATTTAATTTAAAAAATGTCCTGTACGATGGTATTTAAAAGAATTGTCTTTTTTCTATTTTTTTCTCTCGATCTTGTTTTGAAATTTTATTAATTCTTATTTTAACAAAAAATTCCACTTGGAAGTGATGTCAATATGAACTGTCCACCACAAATATAGATGTTGTAATTCTGTATAGTTTTATTAATACTCATAGGTAAATTTTGGTCAATTGCATACTCGGTGATAACATGTTAACTCATTTCCTGAAAATTATAAGTCCTATTTTGTTACTAACATTTTGAACCTAATTAGAATAGTTCTGTTATTGACGTTAGATTAGAAATCCTTAAATTTCTATCTACAAGTGTCAAATTTTTGAAGAACTTTGTGTATTACAATTAGTTAAAGAATGATTCTTTTATACATACATACATACACGTGATATATATATATATATATATATATATATATATATATATATATATATATATATATTCAATATCTGTAAATTTAGTATTCGTCAATATCATTATACCTAGCAATACTGTTAAATCTGATAAATTGTTAGCACTTAAGTGAGCCATTTGTATTCCCTTTGGCCGGCTGAAAGATAAATGAACTAAATTGCCCAGCTTAATTGCTTTAACATTAATGCGAAGGAAGGGTTGAAGTAAAGAACTAGTTGGTTCCTGGAAGGAAATAGATATTTGAAGGAAAATGAGATTAATTGCTAAACCATTTATTACTAAAGGGAATTGCATATTTTGTATTCCTTCCATTTCCCCAAGGGGTCTATCATGAAGAAATGTCAAACGAAATTATTCTTGTTTAGTTCCTTATTGAAACGTTATTCATGGGAAGTTTTAAATTTTGTTTGAGGTTAACGTTCATTAAATAATGTCGGGAGATCATCTGACTTTTTTTATAATTGGTTGATTAAATTGTATTTCTTATATTCCTTTAAGTCCTCTTTCTAAATGGTTTATAGAGAAAGAATCCGAAAAAATATTAATAGGTCTATAATGTAGGCTACTTATTATTGATATGAAACTAATTAAAATCGTTTTCTTTCATTAGAAAATGATAATTTTATTCCCGAAGTGGTGTGTTTTCCGTATACCAGTTCCAAAAAGAACTGTAAAATCAAGGAGATAAAATTCTGTAGTTTAGTGCTTGATGGATGGATGGATGGATGGATGGATAGGTCACCAGTCTAATCAATATGCTCTTTGGTAATCGCCATAAAGGCGAAATTTAGATATGGTGAAAGAAAAAATTGTTATCACATCAGAAAAAAATTGGCTTAATTTTATTCTCAATTATCATGGAAATATCCCCCGTCTATCTTATGATTAGAAAGCTTGTTGATGACAAAGAAGAAAATAGTCTCACGGTAAATAGACTTGACCTTTGCTATATTTTCAGTAT
>NC_090727.1:17057733-17062733 GCF_036898095.1 Palaemon carinicauda | reverse complement strand
AATGTCTGGATTCTCTTAACGACCTCGGGATCAGAGCCCCAGGCGAAATCTCACAAAGACAAGAGCTTGGCTCCGGCCGGGAATCGAACCATGGTCGGCAAGCTTATATAGACAGTGACTAACCCATTCGTGGCCGAATGGGTTAGTCACTGTCTATATAAGCTTGCCGACCAGGGTTCGATTCCCGGCCGGAGCCAAGCTCTTGTCTTTGTGAGATTTCGCCTGGGGCTCTGATCCCGAGGTCGTTAAGAGAATCCAGACATTAATATATCAAAATATATATGGCTTATTTGAATATGAAAAACATGTAGAAATGTGCAAAATTTATCATATATATATATATATATATATATATATATATTTATATATATATTCTTATATGCATATATATATATATATATATATATATATATATATATATATATATATATATATATATATATATATATATATATATATATATATATATATACACACATATACACACACACACATCTTTAATATTATGGTCGGCTACATTGATTGTAAAATGACATGAGTGGTGCATCTCTTTCTCAGGTTCATGCTGATATAATCATCATCATCTCCTCCTGCACCTATTGACGCAAAGGGCCACGGTTAGATTTCGCCAGTCGTCTCTTTCTTGAGTTTTTTAATTCAATACATCTCCATTCATCATCTCCTTCTTCGCGCTTCATAGTCCTCAGCCATGTAGGTCTGGGTCTTCCAACTCTTTTAGTGCTTTTGTGGAGCCCAGCTGAACGTTTGGTGAACGAATATCTCTTGGGGAGTGCGAAGAGCATGCCCAAGCCATCTCCATCTACCCCTCATCATGATCTCATCCTCACATGGTACTTGACTAATCTCTCTCATAGTTTCATTTCTAATCCTATCCTGTCATTCAACTCCCAATATCCTTCTGAGGGCTTTGTTCACAAATCTACTTAATCTATTGGAGATTGATTCATTGTCATACCATGACTCATGTCTATAGAGTAACACCGATCTCACTAAACTGATATATAGTCTAATTTTTACATGTAATTTCGGGCGATTTGATTTCCAAATTTTACTTAACCTATTCATTGTGTTATTTGCTTTTATTAATCTTTCACTAAACTCTAATTCTAAAGACCCTGTATTGGAGATCATAGTTCCTAAATACTTAATTGATTCGACTTCATTAATTCTTTCTCCTTCCAATGATATTTCATCTTCCATTGCATACTCTGTTCTCATCATCTCTGTCTTTCCTCTATTTATATTCAGGCCAACCTCGTGTGATATTTCATGCATTCTAGTAACAAGCATTGCAAGTCCTGTGGTGTTCTGCTAATAAGGACAGCATCATCAGCATACTCTAGGTCCTATGACCAATCCAGTCAAATCCTTTTCCACCATCTCTTGACTGTTCTACGCATTACAAAATCCATGAGGAGGATAAGCAACATAGGTGACAACACGTTCCCTTGGAGTACTCCGCTGTTCACTGGAAATTCATTTGATAAGACTTCAGTAACATTAACTTTGCACTTGCTATGGTCATGAACAGATTTAATCAAATTTACATATTTAAGAGGAATTCCATAATAACGCAGGACTCTCCACAAAATTTGCTGGTGCACACTTATCAAAGGCTTTTTCATAGTCCACAAATGCCATCAAAAGGGAATTTCTATATTCTACGCATTGCTGTACATGTCTCAAAATGAAAATTTGGTCAGTACAACTTCTACCTTTTCTAAATCCTGCTTGTTCATCTCTCAGCTTTTCATCAATCTTTCTCTCCAGTCTATTTAGAATAAGCATACTATATATTTTCATAATAACTGACGTAAGTGTGATGCCTCTGTAATTATTGCAATAAGTTAGGTCTCCTTTTTTTCTATTTTCACCAACACTCCTAACTCCCATTCATCAGGTTTTGCCTCTTCCTGCCACATTCTACAAAATAATCTTGTAAGTAGTCTGGAAGTCGCTTAATTTTCGGCCAGTATCATCTGTGCAGTTATTCCGTCGTATCCCGGGGCTTTCCATCTCTTTAGTTTTTTAGGATAGCTTCGACTTCAAACTCGCTGAAATTATTCATGGGCACATCAAGGTCTTCATCAGCTTCAGGTATATCAATCAAATTATTCCGTTCATATCTCCTATTCATAACCTTGCTAAAGTGTTCCATCTAGCGTTGTATTTGTTCATTGTGGTTTGCTATAACAGAGCCATCTTTTTTTTTTTGATGGGTATATGCTTCTTTTTCTTTGCCCCAGTCGAGATTTCATAAATAATTCTATGAGCAATTCTTACAACATAGCCACTTCCTGAATTCATATCTTTGTCAGCCTCATCTGGTTTACTGTCTAAATATTCTCTCCAGTCATTCCTGGCTTTTCTTTTGACCTTACCATCAATACTGGAATACTTAGCATGCTCTACCTTGTAATTTTCATTACTTCCTCGAAAATTTTCAACGGTCAATTTTTGTCTTCTCCTTTTTTATAGTATCCCAAGTATCATTTGATATCCATGGCTTTCTCTTTGTAACTGTGTGTCCCAAGACTTCACTACCAACTGACTGATATTTGTTCTTAATATCACGACATTCTTCATTAATTGTTTGTTCTTTGTCTCTTGAAGTTTCTAATACTGCTAATCGATTCCTACATTCAATTGCAAAGGTTTCTCTGTGCTCTTCTTCTAAAAGCTTAGTTGTATCAAAGCTAGATATTCCATCCATCTTTCTGTTGGGTGCTTTCAGTTTTAATTTCAGTGTGGCAATGTCGACCTGGTGATCACTACCAATATCTGCACCTCTATAGCTTCTTACATTTCTCAGAGTCCTCCTCCTCTTTTTATTTGGGTCAGCGTGATCTATCTGATGTTTGTAAATGACACATGGTGAAGTCTATGTATACTTGTGGATGTTCATGTGTATGAAAAGAGTACCTCCAATGATGAATTTTTTTTGCTGAACAGAAACTTATGAAATGTGCTCCATTTTCATTTGCAACTTCGCGAAGACCCTCGACACCCATCGCATTCTCTATCCCTTGATTATTTCTTCCAACTTTAGCATTGAAGTCGCCAATCACAATTTTCATATCTCTCAGGGATCTCATCTATTACACTTTGCAGTTCTTCTTAGTATTCATTGATATAATTCTAGTTATAAAATATAATGGATGCTCTCTCTCTCTCTCTCTCTCTCTCTCTCTCTCTCTCTCTCTCTCTCTCTCTCTCTCTCTCTCTCTCTCTCTCTCTCTCTCTCTCTACATTACCATTTTACCGTTAGGAAAATATTTAAAGTTATGGTAACCATCGCCATTACTATTTATTGTTTCTTATAAGCAGTAGTCATACTTGAAAACAGACAATTGAAATATACCCAAAATTCTTCTTTTTTCGGCCTCAAAAAAGAATCGTACTCATTGTAGAAACTGAAACGCAAATGTTAGTGTTGCCTCCTCTAGAAAGGTGTGTTGCACGTGTTGATCGACCTGCACTTTTCACATTAGCAAGACAAAGGTTGTAGTATCTTTTGTTTCTATGCTTGAAATAAGAAAAGAAAAATTAAGTTTCCCTTCCAATCTTGGTTAAGATATTGACCATGGCTTGAGTAACCAATGAGGTAGTGGTCATAGATTACGTAAGTTTGTGAGTCTTATCGTTTATAACCGAAAAGTATAAAAGTATGATTTATATATATATATATATATAAACGGAGATAAATATTACTATTTATGAGATGTGTATACGATTTAAAAATAGATTTAAGTAGTTTTGAGGATAATCCCTGAATAGATAAATAGCCCTAGTTTGCTAAAAGTGTAGATAACGTATATATTGTATGAATAACTTAGCGAATAAAGTAATTATTTAGTTTGATGCTGTTTTCTCGAGAATTCAAAACCATGGCATTAGTAATAAACATGTAAGGCTGACTTACACAAATTTAGCCCATTGTTGTAGAAAGATATTTTATGTCAGAACTATTTAAGAAGTCATGAACAAGCTGGAATAGACGCATTGAATATAAATGACAACGTAAGTTCGGAAATGAAGAGCACCAAGTAAAATAGAATACGATTGCGAGAAATAATGTGGATGAACGTCACCAGAATACCACTTTTAACGTTATCATAAATAGCAATTGCAACCATAATAAAAATCCGACTTCCCTTTTTATTGCTAGATTTATTTTTGTTACGATGGTCATTGGTAACTTAGCCTTAATTTTAGTAAATGTATTACCACTCTGGAGTGTCATAGTCATAATTTAATGAAATGAGAGGACTTACTTTTCTTTTCAATAGCAAAGATAGCTGATTGAATCTTGTAAAATGGTCGTATTACTATCCATTTATTCACACTAAGAAGAGAGAGAGAGAGAGAGAGAGAGAGAGAGAGAGAGAGAGAGAGAGAGAGAGAGAGAGAGAGAGAGAGAGAGAGAGAGAGAGAGAGAGAGGTGTATACTTAAAAAACTTATCAAGATATGTTGTAGTGGTTTGCGGACTGTGGCCAAAGGTAGCACCCAAACTGCCTAGTATCCGAATGCCGACCACAACCCGACGTTCACTACACAAAAAATATACAACAGTGGAATACCCAAAAACCTGATTAACAGTTCAACAGACCGGAGTACTGGGCACCACCCCTTGATTTATACTGGGCAAGGGGACCCAGCTAGAACCTGACTTACCCGTTTGCTTCTCCTGCCTTTAGCTTGCTGATCATAAGTAAAAGTATAAGAACATTAGGTGAAAGGAAATATTGTTTTTTTTACTGATAACTTGACACAGTGTGGGAAAATGAATTTTAAATAACTTGACTAAAGAAAACAGTGGCTGAGGAAAAGACAACATAGTGAGAGGTTCTGAAATGAAATGCTGTATTCATAAAAACAAGCAAAAAAATTATTTATTTGTAAATAAAACAAAACTATTAGGAATACATTAATATATCAATTAAAATAATCAAAGCCAAAATTAACATCCCTTTTGCAT
>NC_090727.1:17042733-17052733 GCF_036898095.1 Palaemon carinicauda | reverse complement strand
TATATATATATATATATATATATATATATATATATATATATATATATATATATATATATATATATATATATATATATATCTTTAAAGATTTGAACATAATGTAACGGTAGAGATGATGTGAGCAATTGAGATTTCAGGGAATACTTTTTATACTTATATTATGGTGTTAAACACGTAATCGTGATATCAATTATTCTGCATAGTAACTTTTAAGTTATGGCTGTTAGTCCAGTATGTACTGCCCAAGTCGCTAGTTTCTTTCCAAGTAGTTTTTGCTGCAAGAAAAGATGACGGATTTGCGAATCCGTTGTTTACTCTTTCTTGTAATGTTTCAGGGGGTTTAACTAAATAAATTTTCACAGTTTGTAAGTAAATATTTTGTGTCAAATTTAGTATTTTCGTTGGAAGATGAATCGTCTCAAGTTTTTTTCCATAATCATTTTGATAAATTTGGCTTTTATATTGTTTATAAGTTTCCGACTTATTGATAGGTTCTTTATCTCATGAATTTATTATGTCGTAGAATGTACTTGAATATTCAAAAGAATGTTTTAATATTAATTTACTTTTTTCAACAAACCAGTTACATCCCAACATCCTACTCGGCACTAGAGGACACATAGATGATAAAATTTCGCCTGTATATCATGTCTACTTTCAGTATAGTTTTTCAGACCTCATTAATTATGCTCTCTGCTGACTCATCGATCGTTTATATCACTCCATTAATTATATGAAATTTAAATGATTCAGGAGGCATCGCCTTATCTGGACATAATATCGGAATTCCATTATCGTCCAGTGTAGCTAAGAGAGTGTGTGATGCAACGGTCAACTCTGCTTCAAATCTAATTAAATATATTTATTGCGATGAGTTTGGATAGTAATTGGATAAAACCATGTATGAATTGATGTGTTAGGCCCTATGTTTGAGAGAGAGAGAGAGAGAGAGAGAGAGAGAGAGAGAGAGAGAGAGAGAGAGAGAGATACTCGCCTTTCATTCGTAGGTTAAACAAATTGTGAAGACTTTCAGTTGAATTATATGTTCTTTTAATGTGTGGGTTGAAGTGGAACGGTAGGTTATGGATTGACGGGAATAGCTTGTTTGTTTATTTATGGCCAAGATATCTGAAAAATTATTCGTGGACTACCAAATAGTATCATCGCAACTTTGAAATAAATGGTTATAGATATAAGATAATCTGTTAATGCCTCTAGTTGTTAAAAATGCAGATTTTTTATTGGAACTGTTCATCTTTTGTGTTCTAATCTGAGCAAAAGAAAAAAAATCCATCAAAAAAGGTTAAACGTTGAAAAAACTTCATGACATTTTGAGCTCTACGCAATTAAAACTGTTTTTTATTTCAAAAACCTTAAATGCATTTATTTCAGCGGTAGTTTTCGACAGTATGGAATCCCTTCGGTAGTGGGAAAAAGAAAGACAATTAGACATTGTAATCATCGAAACTGAAATTAGTTGATATTCCTCTTCTGAGAAGAATGGCTTCGATGTTTAGAAATTGTATATATTTTGGTTACTTCAGCTAGAGATTTTTTTCCTTTTCATCCCTTCCGTTGGTTAAAATCCAGTAATAGATAAATCAAGCAAAACTTTTTTTTTCAGTTAAAATCAGTTAGGTTATTTCCGGGGACGACGATCGCATATTAAAATGTCGTTGTTGGTAAGGACATGTCGCTTCTCATATGTCTTAAGTCTTCCAAAAATAAGAATTCAACCTAAAGCTTTGGATGCAATACTGGGTTTGAAATAGTAAGAAGGAGTAAAGAATAAAAAAGGAAGGTTGCCATAAGTGTAACACGAGGAGACGGATCAAAGTGAAGGACATGTGAAGAAAATTGAGTAACATAAACTTCTGTTATTAATACGATCCCTCAGTCATTGTTGATGCTTCTAAAAAAATGTGATATTATTTGAAGACGAAAATGTGCTGTATTAACAATTGGAACCTCTTATCATTACTTTTGAAACTTCATGGTAGATTTTTCCTCTTTCCTCATTCAAGAGGAAGGGCCATAACTATTTTCGGAGTCAGATCCCATTATTTATTTATTTATTATATATAATGTCAGGAGACTTCACGCACGCCAAATGGCGTTTTTTTAGTATGGTGAAATGCTGGAATGCAGACTCCCAACAACGTTAAAGAAAAGGAATTAGCTGACCTAAGCCCACGCATAATAGGCGATGCAAGAAAGTTTATGCAAATAGATACACTACATTTCAGTGGTAAGATTTTTGAAATGCTTAGTAATTATGATATCACTCGAGTAAACTCTTATTTTCATCTAGCTGAAATGATGCTTTTCCTTACGGCTGTTAGCGGATATGGGACCATTCCTCGAAAGAGAGAATCTTTTCTTGTATTGTCATCCTTTGTTGAGGATAAGTAGTGTGCCCTTCATCATTATAAGCCGACATATTCACATACATACATACATACATACACACATACGGAACAAAAATGATCCAGTTATCATCTTACTGTTGTGTATTTAGCAAAGTAGATATTTGTAACCACTAAGAAATGGCAGATGCCAATAATAAGTAGCTTGTAGCTAACAGCATCATCCCAGAATACAAGCTAAGAATCAAAAGGTAGCCACTCTTTTCTATGCGGGAAAAGATCATGGGATATTATATATGTATGTATGTATGTGTGTGTGTGTATATATATATATATATATATATATATATATATATATATATAATATATATATATATATAATATATATATATATATATAATATATATATATATATAATATATATATATATGTATTATATATATATATTATATATATATATAAATATATATATATATATATATATATATATATATATATATATATATATATATATACACACGTATAACATATACTGTGTATGTGTGTGTTGTAGTGTGTATAGATGTTTTTAAGATATATGATTGAAATATAATTTAAGCTGCATCTTTAATATATTTAATGTATATTTTCCGATTTGAAGAATACTCTAATTCAGAACAAAAAATAAGAAGTTAGCGTTTATTAGGTTGAAATACCCTTTTAAGTAAAAGTAAAATGAATAAAAAGGGTAATATTAATGAAAATGTGATCAGCATACTCATATTAATGAAAATATGATCAGCGTACTCTATTGCATTATTTTAATGTTTAACTTAAAAATATAAATTTGCACCTTGTGTAGAAACGAATTGTTGTGTACAGTATTCCATTGCTTATATTGCACCTGGTAAATTTGTTTTCATAGGGTGTAAACGAATGTAAATTGATAATGCAAACTAAATTCACACTATATAAGAAAAATATCTACGTTTAACGATAATTTCAGATTTTCCGTGAAAACAATTTTTTTTATACTTGTTTTAAAAACGGAGGATGAAACGATATCCTTTTCCTCCGAGAAGTTATGTGAAAAGAAAAAAAAGACGGATTGCAAGTAATGGCATTCAGAAAAGGAAAGGGAATTTGTATTCGGTATGTCACTTGAACTGTCTAAAGAAGGCTTTTGTAAGAATATGGATTGAAGAGCCTTTTATTAAAGGGGACATTGCGCTTCTAAAGTTCTACAAACACACAAGCAGGGTTATTATTATATAAGTTCTTCGGCAACTCGCTGCTTGGTTTAGCAGTCTTATCTGAAATATTATAGTCAAGATACCGGAGACTACATGGCAATGAAATTCTATAGTACTGTAGTTTTGTTACTGTAAAATTGTTTTTTTTTATTCTTAAACACACTAAGTGTATAAGTGTGTAATTATTTTATATTTAGTGAATCAAGAAGTACTAGGACGGGTTTTAAGGTTTTCAACTTGATATAATTTTTAAGGTTTATCAACATGATTATAATGGAGTGAAACTTCCTACAAATTAAGTGTGGGAGAAAGACCCACAGGCAAGATATTTGACTACTATTTAGGTAAGAGTGATTTATACTGTAGTGTTTTTTTGGAATGTTATTACAAAATCCAATCTCTGATAGAAACATAAATTACAGCAAGGAAAATGTAGGATGAACTGACCACTCCGTTCTCAGACGTCAAAGGAAAACTTTAGAACTAACAATCAAATTCGAGCGGAACAAATATTAGGTTTATTAAAAATTAAATGTATAATAACGATGCTTAATTCCTCATTATTGGTGATGCTCTGTTTTCAGAGAATCTCACGGTTACAGTTGCTGAAAGAAGTGTATTGTTTAGACGTCTGCTCACGAAACATTGATATGCTTTTGTGCTTTGCCTGGGAGGTAATGATCACCTTACGTAATAATGATGATAATGACAACCATAATTCAAATCCTTTCGCATATTTTCAGAATTTTCATTTTTCAAAATTATTCCACAGTGCTTATTTCGTTTTGGTTCCGGAGGCATTCGATAATTGTAACGATGGCGAAATTCATGCTCGGTAATCTTTATATAATTATGCACAATTTTCTAGTCGAGAACATTTTGAAAAATTATACTCAAGGATTTTTGTTGATTTTGTCATATCCTTTGATGGTTTTTCCTTATTGAGTAAAGAACCGCTTACTGACATTCAATCTTAACAAGGTATTTATTTTTTGTGCTTTATCAAGCACTTTCAATTCATAATTCTCTGGCCAGAGTTGATTATGAATTGTAGCCATCCAATTCCATGAAAATAGTTGGATTCTAAATTCCTTAAAATCATGTTTAGTTAAAGTGTAATGCCAGTTTTCTCGTTACTGTATTCGTTTATTCTTCGTGCTTACTGTTTTCATATTCTGACTTCCCACGGTTGGTTCGACCCTCCTGCTTATCGAAAAATAATTATTCACAATCACTGTTATTAAATCGCACACGCTCCTAGAAGTTGGAGGCCGCATTTTTTTTCTCAAATACTTCTCCAAGGGTGAACAGGTGAAAATGAATGAATTTCCTAGCCTTTGCATTATACCCGTCAGGGGAATTTCCCATGCAGATTGCTTCAATGTAGTTTTATCGGTTAAAGATGATGGTTTTGGGAAAATTAGAGGATTTTGTGTGTATGTTTAATTTTGTAATTTAGTTGCACTTGCTCTGAATTTAAACTTCTTGTTATACTTTTCCTTTTGTTAAGCTATGTACTGCTATGGTTAAAAAATACGGGACTTTTATGTTTCTCCTTGATTTTATTTTATTTTGATTATTTAAATTCTAAAAACCAAGTAAAATTTGCATATTTTCAGATTTATGAGATAGAAACATTTACTTGAGAACATATCATAGAGGTTTTTTATTGGAAATATACACTATATAACTAAAAGATGTATGAGAGAAAGTAAGAAGCACTATGTAACAAAATTAATTTTCCTACTTTCCAAAAAGCGTGATAGCAAAAGCTTGTGCTCTCGCCCTCTACCATCTCTGCCACATGCTCCCACCAAGTATAGTTAATGAGGAAAAGATAAAAGCGTACGCATTACATGTGTGTGCATGTTCATACTCACCACATACTCTAAATGTACAAATGTAAATGCTTTATAAAACCCACGGTCCAAGTGTTTAGAAACACCTTTGTGTAAGCCACTGTGGTTCTTACCAATTGATTATTTATAATAATTGTATGAAGATTTGAAATTTCTTTACGGTTGATATACACAATAAAAGTACATCATATAGAATTTGGAAGCATTTTTACTATTAGCGTGTGTGTGTTACTCGATGCAGTAAAAAGGAAGGGCCTTAGTAAAATATAGGAGGCAAAAGAGTGCAGGCAAGATGGAGGTGAAGGGTGCAGTTTGTACAGAAGTTTTCTGCATTGTGGCTCATCCATGATTCAACAGTTGAAAGTATGGCTTCTAGTTTTTCCTCGGGCCAGTACCTGGTAGGGGAAAGTGTTCAATGATATAAACATTGCATATGCATAATCCTTTTCCTTCGCACCCAGTTTGATCTTCTTCACTCAAAAATTCTCATGAGAGGATCTTGACTGTCAGAGGGATTGAGTTTCGAAAAGATTTAAATGTATTTTCATTTTCTGATGCTTCATCAGACTTCTAATTAATATCTTGTTAGTAGTAATTGGTAAGTTTACTTTTTTATTATATTAAGGATTTCAGTCATCGGTATGATTTTACTTTTTATCACCAGTTTTGTTGCCATAATGATAATATTAAAATTTACAATAATATTATTAGTAGTATCCTTATTATCTACATCAATAATTTTAATAATGGTATTAATATTTCAGCACTAGATAAAAAAGGGGTTAATGACAAACTGAAAACCTTCGAAATATGTATATTTACTCTTTGGATGATATTGTATATCTATTTTTTTTTTACTAAAAAATTGCAATTTTGCAATACCGAATTTATAGATGAACTGTTTACGTTACATTGCATCGTTTGAAAGAATGAAACTTTCCTATTCTCAACGTTTCATCTTAGGGGACCATAAAATTTCTACCATTTGATTTCCGTCTCTCCCTTTGGGAAGTTTTACCTTTAAAAATCCTTTTTTCTACTTGAACAATTTTACTTTGCGTACATCAGTTTCTCCTTTTGACTAATTGCCGTTTATACCCCAAGCTTTCCATTCTTCCTGGTCTTATCAGGTTTTTTCTTTAACTTTCCGTTTCTGATTGGATTAATCACCGGTTTCCCTTTCAAGTTCGGGAACTTGATTGAATTAATCCTTTATTTCTAACTAATGAAGGGAGCTTCCCCACTCCTTGTAGTGGTCACTGCATTCTATTCTGAGGTAGGATTTCCACTTCCGGTTTGGGGTTGGCCACGAGTAACCACCGCTTACCTTTAAGGATAAAGCCTGCCTGACACTTGCGCGCATTTTTGCCACGCACTGGCACGCATTGATGCGCGCCAGTCGTAGTTCACGAGAAGTTCACGACACGTTCACGCGAGTTCCCTCATCATTCCGCATCGTTCACGCCAGTTCACGAATTGGCCATTCCATATAAAAACGGGGCTTCTCCAACCCGAGGACATTCTTGGATTGGCTTCGGAAGAGACAACAATGCTTTCTGTCAGAGACACCATTGCATTGAGGAGAAGAAACGTATCTTTTTCGTTTGTATTTTTGTTGCCCTTTATTTTTGTTTCAATAAGAAAGCATTTGATTTACATATAAATAGCAGACATAAAATATGTACAAGTATTAAGAAAGCATTTTATTTTAACATTAAAAGCAGCAAACATGAAAAGTTTTTAGGCTGTTGATTTTAAGGTAATAGAGAAAAAAGTGTGTTGAAATAAGAAATCATTTTATTTTTACATTAAAACAGCAAACAGAAAAAATTTGTTTTGCCCTTCATTTTAAGGTAATAAAGAAGAATAAGTATGTTGATGAAATAAAACATCATTTTATTTTTACATTCAAACAGCAAACTTAAAAATTTCTTGGGTTTATTTTTCAGTTCATTTTTATTTAAAACAAAAGTTTTGGGTCTTGATTGGTAATAGAGGAAAATAAGTGTGTGCATGAAATAAGACATAATTTTATTTTTACATTAAAACAGCAAATATGAAAATTTATTAGGTTTATTTTTCTTTCCTTTTCATTAATTTTTTCGTTTCCTTTTTGTTTCTCTTCATTATAAAGTTATAGAAATAGTTTGAAATAGGATATAATTTTGTTTCACATTAAAACAGCAAATATAAAAATTTATTAGGTTTATTTTTCTTTCCTTTTCATAAATTTTTTCGTTTCCTTTTTGTTTCTCTTCACTATAAAGTTATAGAAATAGTTTGAAATAAGATATCATTTTTTTTTTCACATTAAAACAGCAAATATAAAAATTTATTAGGTTTATTTTTCTTTCCTTTTCATTAATATTTTCGTTTCCTTTTTGTTTCTCTTCATTATAAAGTTCACGCCACTTCCCGCATCGTTCACTCCAGTTCACGCCAGTTCCCGCACTGTTCACTCCAGTTGGCGCATCGTTCACGACTATTCCACGGCCATTTAGTGCGTGCCAATGCGTGCCACAAACTTTAAACATTTCAAAGTTTTGGGCCCGCATGGCACGCATTGGTACGCTCTGGCACGCGAGTTCCCGCACTGTTCACGACATTTTCACGGCTCGTTCACGCGAGTTCGCGCATCAATGCGTGCCAGTGCGTGCCACGAATGCGTGCAAGTGTCAGGGGGCCTTAATACTCCTCATTTCAGATTGAGAGTATTCACAGCTTTCTGTTCCCAGCCCAGTGCTTTGTGCGCTTAAATACAATCTTTGAATTTGTGTACGAGTGTGTTGTCTAATCTTTATGTTGATACTGATACATGTTTGATACCACCGCTAATATCCCAGTTACATATGAATCAGGTGAACGCTGGTTCACAGAACATTCCCTCATCACAAACCCAGTCATTTTGAATTAACTCAGAGATAGTGTCTTTTCATCTCTTGAAAGTGGCAGAGAGCAGACCCAGTATTCAGTTATATTGCAATGTAAATGAAATACTAATTTAGAGCATTATGAAAATCACCTATCAACTACAATGCTGATAGTTGTGTCGTAGATGTTTTTAATAGTTGAGTATTTTAATTACCATCTGATTTAAGATTCTAAGACGTTCACATAGAACCAAGATTTTTTATTTGAGGTGTGTGTTGGTATTAAGGACTGGACGTGTGATATAGAATATGTGGTGTGATTTTTAAAAATATGATTACGGTTTCGTGGGTGGTATCGGCAATAGTTATTATTCTCATAACTGTCATTATTCGCTTGGTTTCCAAACTGTTGCCGACACATCTTTATTGTTGTTTGGACATTTAAAGAAAAAATTCTATTAATTTTGGCACTGTAAAAACGATTTAATAAAAAACTTATATATATATATATATATATATATATATATATATATATATATATATATATATGTGTGTGTGTGTGTGTGTGTGTGTGTGTGTGTGTGTGTACATCTATCTAACTATATATCTATCTATCTATATTATATATATATATATATATATATATATATATAAATATATTTATTTATCTTGAGTCCACTTGCGAGTGATTAGCGATTTCATTAGCTATGCGTTTCCGAAACGTATCAAAGTCGGCTTCGGAATTGAACAGAAAATCCACCTGTCTCCTCCGTATATCGATGTAAATATTAAAAGCGTCCATGGCGAAATAGCTTTTTCATCACCAGGTATTAGCGTTTGCTTTCTTTCCGAAGTAGTAAAGGAAATTCTTAGGCATAATGCCATTATAAGGTTTTGTGCATAATATCCTAAAGCGCTCTACAAGCTCCCAGAAGCACCAAGACCTCCATCACCCACAATATTGATTGATTGATTGATTAGGAGTTTTCTGGCATCCTGACATCTAAGGTCATTGATGCCGATCACCCAGAAGAAACTGGGACTTTTCTGTTTACCCACTCCCAATGATTTTATTAAATTTCATTCAACAGATCATTAACATTTGTTTTTATCTAATTTCTGATGTATTCCTGTGTTAAGTAGGAATTGAAATTTATAGATTTTTCTTTTTCCTTTTTTTAAGGAAACATCAATCACTGCACCTTGATTGACTTTGCATCATGGCTAGGTAGATTGGGTAGAGGATCATATTGATAAATACTTTTGTACTTATTTTAAAAGATACTTCCTCTTATATTGATGAATCCAGTATGGGTTTTGGGTAGCCTATATTCACATTTTTTCCCTTCAATGAGAAAATCATTAATCTAATTGTTCGTCTAAGACGTGACAAAATCCAAGGTACACATATCATAAAATCTACAATTTATAGATTTCATATGAAACATTAATAACAGAACTGTAACAGGATATGAAAATTGAAAATTTCAAGGCATACCCTTCTTTTGGGGTAATTTCGATTGTATACACTTTTGATGGTTATTGATCTTTATTGTATTCTCTCGATGAAAATATTATCTGCGTTTATTCCTTTATGGATTGCAAATTAGACTCTGGACAATTGATTATAACAACTGGCAATGAATGATACCTAAATGTTTTGTTCTTTTGCA
>NC_090727.1:17027733-17037733 GCF_036898095.1 Palaemon carinicauda | reverse complement strand
ATTATTGTTTATATATCTTGATGAAAGGACGCTATATGAAGTATAATACAGTGTAGAATATGAGGGAAGCGCCTACAATGAAGTTGCAAAGTGTTTGTTTCCTCCATGTATTTATTCAATATTTAATTCTTCAATAGAGACAATTTTTTAAACCATTTAAGTTCTTAAATTTTCTGATTACATTACATTACGTAAATTAAGAATACATTTATATTAACTTATTTTCCACTATTTTAGTACATTTGACTTTAAATTATTATTTTTTATTCTTTGGAGGTTCCTCTGTTTTGTTAGGTTATCCCACAAGGTAATACAAAACAATAAGTTAGTTGTTACTTATATAAAAAAAAATTACATATACGAAATATCAAGAGTGTAGCCTATGTAAATAAAGAAAATGCTATTGTAATTACTAATTCCATTACCTGGACTTTAGAACACTTTCGGCAAAAAAATATTTTTTCCTTTCTTTTATGGCACGGCGTGGAAATTATTTAGGAAACAGTAAAGTATAAATAAACAAAACTTTTAACACCACTACCATACTTTTTTTCCGATTTCAAAACAAAATTAATCTACCTTTTTCTTACTTATTAGGGACCAAAATAAACATATCACTAAATTTCACCATATTTATTCAAAATAAAGTTTCTTTTAAAGGAATACTAAAATGTTCTCTTAGATGCATGATAGCTTGGAGATTAAAGGTCATTTTCTACAGAAACTTAATTTTTCCTAAAGAAACAAGGAAAATCATGTAGTTGACATGAAAAAATATATGATCATACTACCGCTGTAGTTATTGGATCCATCTCTCTGGATACGGTTCATTTTCGTATTGCCTACACACACACTGAATAGTGTGGCCTATTCTTTACATATTCTCCTCTGTTATCATACACCTGACAAGATTGAGATTACCAAACAGTCTTCCTCGCTCAAAGGGTTATCTACTGCAATGTAATTGTTCAGTGGCTACTTTCCTCTTGGTGAGGGTAGAAGAGACTCTTTAGCTATGGTAAGCAACTCTTCTAGGAGAGAGGCACTCCACAATCAAATCATTGTTTTCTGGTCTTGGATAATCCCATAGCCTCTTTACCATGGTCTTTCACTGTTTTGGGGTAGAGTTCTCTTGCATGAGGGTACACTCGGGCACACTTTTCAATCTCATTTGTCTTCCTCTTGGTTTTTATAGTTTATATGTGAAAGATTGGTTTTGATGTTGCTGTTCTTAAAATATTTTATTTTAATTGTCAATTACTTCTCTTGTGATTTGCTTATTCCCTTTCCTCACTGGGCTATTTTCCTTGTTTCAGCTCTCGGGCTTATAAGATTCTGCTTTTCCAAGTAGGGTTATAGCTTAGCAGCTAATAATAATAATAATAACAACAATAATAACAATAACACCAACTGCCAAAAACTACGGAGTGGTACTGACCCCCTCCAAAAGAGAAAGAATTCTTGTGAAGTTATTCCTTTATTTGGTATGGAAATCGATGAAACATTTTCTTCTTAGCATTGTAGTACAAGTGTACCTCACACTTGATGCAAAACATGCTTGCTTTCCCCTTCCACCCAGGTAGTTCATATGTCCCTAGGTTTGGACTAACAGAAGGAAAGTGGGCAACTCGACATAGTCTAATATCTTTATCAGAAATTTTCTTAGTTGCTTTACCTATTTTTTTTTTCTTGGGGAAAAGTAAGATCTACAGGGAACTCCCATTTCATTACATTCGCCATCATCGTCTGCATCACTGGTTGCCATTCTGCTTTCTACATGAAGTGCAATATGGCTTGAAGTCTGCCTGCCAGGTCGATAAAATTCTGCTGCTGCTGATGGTAGTGGAGGGCCCTGAAAATTATGATAATCATTAGTTTCCGCTTTAAGAACACACTTAGTCTAATGAAACTGAAATTTAATTCTTCTTAATTTAAATCAATTGCAGCAAATTATATCATGGTAAAATAAGAAAAAGATAACAGGGGTTAAAGGAATAAAAGTTAGATTAGGTTAGGTTTGATAGGTTAGTGTGGGTTAAGTTCAGTGGTTAGGTTTGTTAAGTTTGGGTTAGCCTATATTATGTTACTTTGAGTTAGGTTGTTGGGCTCAGTTAGGGTAGGTTTGGTTTAGCTAGACTTCTCTAAGTTAGGGTAGGATGTTATGTTGCATTGCGCAAGGCTAGGCTAGACTGACATTATTTCAAATACAAACATCAATTCTCTTCTTTGTGAGCACTTGACTAAATATGGACACTTGGTTGCCCCGTCTCTAACACATTTTAAATTTTTTGGGGGTCTTATGTAAATAGATACAATTGAAGCACATCCATGGATAGAGAAAATTCTCTCTCTCTCTCTCTCTCTCTCTCTCTCTCTCTCTCTCTCTCTCTCTCTCTCTCTCTCTCTCATGCTGGTAATACAATTACAACTAGTGAGTTATGTAAGACGTCATTATTAGATAACAACTGCAAGCTTCGTTGAATTGAATTTCAGAATTTTCTTCGACGTAGAATCATTTTAAAAAAAATCTTACGATGGTTTATTAGCCCTGAAAAGGTCTTATCAACGACCTTTTATATCACCCACTCTGATGTTGTTAATGGCTTCCGCAACTTTATGGCCAAAGAAATGGCCCCAATTATGTCTTCTTATACCTTTGTGGCTCAGTGACCTGAAATAGGTTCATAGCATCTTACAGAAGCTCAGGCTGTTGCTAAGCTCCAGAGGGCTTCTATTGAGGCCTCTTAGACAAGACGTGAACGTCAGTAGTCAGGATTGCCGTTAGGACCTTTATGGTTTGTCAGGGATTTTAGTTATATGATGGAATAATATTTTTCCAGAATTTCATTGCTGTTTCAATTCAATTATGAGAAAAATTCTCTATTAGATGATAAATTTTTCCTGACATTTTTCCACTCGTTACTTTTGTTCGTTGTGGAACAGTGGAAAACCAAATTCTCTTGCTATAATATAGACCTATGTTGTTATTATTATTATTATAACGTCTTGAAGGGATTAATAATATCAAAGTGGTTTCTTTGCATGATACTTATTAAAACCATGATCTGGAAAATCATCCCTTGGATCAGATGTTGATTCTCCGTATTGACTTCCATCCGTATATTTGCTGCTAGCTTTGCTCGCTTGTTGGAGCGTTGTTTTTTACTTTTCATGTTGCGACCGCAGTAGTAGTATAGATTTGCACCTTCGAATGACCCCAATAGTATAGATTTGCACCTTCGAATTACCCCAAGTTACAGTATAATGTGAAGTAGGGTGGAGTTCATGATCCCGTCCGTAAAATAATTCACTTTGATTCTTCCAGTACACATTTTATTGGCATGGTATGCCATGATTTACTTTTTTCGTTAAGTGCTTTTATTAGTTATGGCTCCTGTATTTGCATGTGTAATCCTCCTTCAGTCCTCACTTTATGTAATTCATTCATTTTTGCCACCCAATAATAAAACTGGAATCGCGTTTAATCTGAATAAATAACAATCTCGTAAAGCGAGATTAAGCGTCATCTGTTGAATCCAAAATACTGGTGGAATCGAGCCATGAGCCTTCTCAATCGCAAAACCGCCAATCTTGATCGTTTTGTAATCAATCACTAGCATTGATCCTTATCACACTTACAATATCTCCGGCAAGAAAGGGATGAATGATATCAAGAGGAAGGTTTTGAGAGAGAAGGGGTTATTTTGTTAATGGGAATTTGCCGATCGAAGTATTGAAGACTGGGTTTATATCATGAATGTAATGCTTTAAATTGAATTTAATGTCGGCTTGAGTTTAGTCTAGGAAAGTATATAACGTCAGGGGTTTCGATATATACTGTGGTTCCATTTTGGGTGAAGTTTTGGATTGAAAATAAAATCTTTAGAATGTATGTTTAAAAAATATGTATGGTGAGAATTTCGAAAATTGGTGTGTATATGCTAATTGGAGATTATACTAGTTTGTAGTGAAAGTGTTATGGTTGAATTTATTTGTATATGCAGTTTTCAGTTCAAGATTCAGGAAATTAAATCTCTATAGACGAATTAAACGATTAACCTTTCGAACGTGGTAAGAACTGACTCCAGAATATGCTCTAGAATGACCACCTGGAAAAGACAGATGCTGTCAGCATGTCCGTGAGATTTTAACATCAATGTACTAGCGTGAACGGATAGCAACCTTATCCCATAAATATAAAGTGAAAACTAGAAAAACCTCGCAGTAAACACACACACACACACAACATACACACACACACACACACACACACACATATATATATATATATATATATATATATATATATATATATATATAATGTGCCTCTGCTTTAAAATGTCGGTCGCGTGCATGAAGATCAATTGTAGAATAAACAATGTCATCCAGTTGAGGGTAATATCTCTGAAATTCTTATCTTTCTGAGGTTGCGTTGATTCAATTAGTTAGTAGTGTCAAAACTCTTTATGTCATCTGGCAATTAAAAGTTTCATACTTTCATTTTATGTACGCCATAAACTATCAAGCCATATATTAGTATGCATAGTTTTTTTTTCATGTAATTTGGCCTTTGATTCAAGAACAACAATATAATACTTCCTAATGTCGATCAGTTATAAAACGAGACTTTTACTGATGTTTCCACATAGAATAGTTTGAAATTTACTGTTCGCTGGCATGTACAACATTTACTGTACTTTGAGTAATAAATTGGGGAATGATATTCCTTTCCAGAATATCATGTCGATTTGATGTGCTGTAGATCATTGCGTCTAAATAATTTTCACACTTTCTGATAAGGGTTTCTCTGCACATGTAAAACGCAATTAGTTTTCCTGAATAAAAATTACATATACCTGTCTACTTTCAAATTATATTATAACGTCATATAACTTAAAGCAATTTTACAACGCAAATGATGTTTTGTTTCTCAGGGCTTATTGGTCTGCCGACTATAGCCATTTAATTTTGTAGGTTTTCTTTCGGTCCAATTATATTTGCAATTCTAGGTTTTAGTGCGTCTCTCATAATTGCTGTTTTCATGACCCATTTCGAAAAGCTCTGAAATTTAATTTTTATTCATTTTGCTATATAATAAACTATTAAGCCTCATTCCGATCAAGTATTTCACATTTTATCTATGATGAAAATAGATAGTTTTGGGTATATTTACACTGCTCAAAACGGGTAACACCACAAGTTCTTGGGACGAAGTTACAAGTCACAGAAGGTTTCTGTTGAAATGTAGCTTTCAGATAAGACCAAAATGGCGATCTGCCCATCAAGACTTGAAATATCTCCCGAATGAGATACACTTTATAGCCAAGCACTTGTGGTTAACTAGTTTGAAGTAATCTTGAACAAGACGAGACTTGCGTATTTTACTTTGGATGCATTGTGTATTACCTGTTTGTTTTCGAAATAAAGAAAACAGCAGGGTAATGAGGCGCATAGCGTTTGAAAAGGCAGTGATATAATAATGATATTTTTCATCCACTCAAAAAATAAAGACCTAATTAGTTACTGTGAAGCAAAATATGGTTAAATATTTTATTTGTATTGAAAAGACGGTGGTGATTGATAATTGTTTTCAAGACTCGTTTTACAGTGAATACTCATAAGAAAATATTCAAAATAACACGTATAAGGTCGAATAGTTTTGAATAAGAAGAGCTGACACGTAAGGCAATTCTGAATGATTTTATAATACCCAACATTCATGAATAACATATGTTGATGAAAAAAAATTTCCGTGAGAACTTTGACATATCTCCGGAAGTTTGAAATCGCGCCATCAATAATTATATTGATATTGATATTAAGGTCTTTCCAGGAACCTTTTCCCTTTTTCATTGGCATGAACTTCTTGTATTAAATCCGATGAGAAATATTATATCCTTAGCCATATCCGAGTAGCCTTATTTCTTATGATAATTCCTCATCCTCTACACCATTCCTGGAATTTACACCCCGCGGAACGGAGATTTTCCCCACCTCTATATCCCCCCTAGGACATTTTCCCTACCAACTAAGCACACAGGTGGACAGTTTCTCCATCCTGTATATTATAAGCCCAAAAATATCCCAAAATTAAGGACCAAAGAAATAACAACAAGAGGGGGGGGGGGGGGGAAGCGTGCGTAGCTCAGTATGTACCGCCTGCCAGAACATAGGAGCAGTGATGTTTTTGTTATTTGCCAGCGAAGCGAGCCACGGCGAAGCAAAAATCATTGGCATTCCTTAAAAAAATATCACCGAGAGTAAGAGCGAATTTGCAATGCATGCAGTGTAATTAATTTAGTTGTCAACAAAATACTTCCTTTTTATTTCTTTATATGGCTTATAACATTATGGTGTTGAAAATGTGCTGGAGCCTTATATCCCATGAACGGGTAAGTGTGATACAGGGTGATAAACATGTATCGCAATGGTGCACTTTATGGGTTGGGGGAGACTGAATGATTGCGAGAATTGCATTACCGTCATCTCATCCAAATTTACCATCTAAAGGTTAGTTTTCAGATGATGCGAAGAAGAGTTTGTGTAATAACCAGTAACCCCAAGCAAAGCAGTAATTCGATTTCATTCCAACCATCCCATGGAAGTAGAGATATTAGCAAATTGAGACGGAGACAGGCATGTGGAATGCATTACAACTTGGCTATCGAAATCATTTCATCGCATCTCTGTGCCTTGTTCTATCTGAAAAGTTTTGGGAGCACTCTTATATTGTATTAAAAGCTCAAGATAGAGACGACTGTCGAAATCTAATGGAGGCCTTTTATGTCAATAGGTGGAGAGGGATATATATATATATATATATATATATATATATATATATATATATATATATATATATATATACATACACACACATATACACACACACACACATAAACACACACACACATAAACACACACAGTATATAACTTGATCTCAATCCCTTTCTGAGTGGGGCAACCTTAACGTGTTGAAAGGGTTTGTGTATCGCCAGGGTCAGCAAAGTTATACTAGTCAGGGTCACCCATACTAGGTTGGTTTGTCACTGCACATTACTTAACGGAAATAAAAAAGTGGGAAATACAGGGAAGAAGATAGAGGAGGAAAGAGCTATTCTTACAAGGGAGAAAGTGAGAGTTCAGTAATTCGGTCACAATTCTCTGAAAAGCCATTCCTTCGTAGCGGATAAAATCTTATGCCTTTACCATTAGTGATATTAAAAGGAATGTAATTGACAGTGTGTCACTGAAACGAGACGTCATATTTTTCATTTGGACGAGACTAAGTATATCATACAGAAAGGGAAGGTTTAGTAAAAACAACCCCGCCATCTTTACGCACAGTAAATGGGAGCAAAATAAAAGTACAGGGTGCGATAGG
Organism: Palaemon carinicauda; assembly: GCF_036898095.1. NCBI lineage: Eukaryota > Metazoa > Arthropoda > Malacostraca > Decapoda > Palaemonidae > Palaemon > Palaemon carinicauda. The sequence goes on along the minus strand of NC_090727.1, from coordinate 17,030,352 downwards.
AGAGGAAATGGAAAAACTGGTATTTTTAGCCTATGTAATTGTTACATTTTTCCCCCAGTACTGTATTCAAGGGGAAAAGCTGCGTGGAACACGCTTTGGCTTCTCTTGCTGTTTGTCCTGGCCGAAATATCTTATTCCCTGGATTCTAGTGATATATGAAATAATCAATCTTTAGTTTTAGATTATACCATGCATTATTTTACATTACCAATATGTGTGTGTGTATATATATATATATATATATATATATATATATATATATATATATATATATTCCCTTTTCCTCCGAATATACACATAATATATATATATATATATATATATATATATATATATCCCTTTTCCTCCGAATATATACATATAATATATATATATATATATATATATATATATATATATACATACATACATACATATATAATATTCACACGTTTGTGTGTATATATATATATATATATATATATATATATATATATATTTATTTATTTAAAATAATATACATACATACACACACGTGTGTGTGTATATATATGTATATATAGTTATATATATATATATATATATATATATATATATAATGTGTGTATGTGTATGTATGTAGTATGTGAGGCCCTTTTCGTCAATAGGCGCAGATGATGATGGTGATGATGTATGTATGTATCAGCGTACACAAAAATGTCGCATGCACTTTTTATATATATATATACATACATACATATATAATATTCACACGTTTGTGTATATATATATATATATATATTTATTTATTTAAAATAATATACATACATACACACACGTGTGTGTGTATATATATGTATATATATAGTTATATATATATATATATATATATAATGTGTGTATGTGTATGTATGTAGTATGTGAGGCCCTTTTCGTCAATAGGCGCAGATGATGATGGTGATGATGTATGTATGTATCAGCGTACACAAAAATGTCGCATGCACTTTTTATCTTGCCCATTTTGAATATATTATGTAAATAACCCAGCTTTTCTGGTTTACATAATTCTCAAAACCGTAATAAATCATATCCACAGTAGTATAACGGTATTCCATTATGAGTCTATCTGGCACATCGTTTGGGGAAGGACTAAAATAGATGAGGGAAGGATTGAGTTGAATAATCATCTTAGTAAAAACGAGGCCTGATTTGCATAAGATGTAGGAGTAACTAGGAAAAAATAATATCCGATATAGGCGGAAGTGTTTTTTTTTTTATTTGTTAATATAAAATATATTTAATTCTTATTCTCTTTTTGTTTGAATAAACTGATAATCGTTAAGATTTAGCATTTTTCTGTAATCTAGAATTTCTTCGGTGTATTTAATTAGGAATTCATAGAATAATTTCGTGAACTCATTCGGAGGCAGGATATCAATTTGCATTTTATGACTATTCTTTGGATTTGGTTTAAATTTTAATGTCAATATATCAGTTTTTCTTCAAGGAATATTAAATTTACCATCATCTGAAATGGCTTTCCACATACATTGGAAATCACTAAAGTAATCGAGATGGGCTTCATTAACTTGTGGAATTTATATGGGGGTGTCTTGCATCTCTCGGTAAGTTTAGTTTATCATGAAAGACAATTTGATAAGTAAACAAATCAATGATTAATTCCTTGTCACTGAGAGATGATTGAATTCTAGTTCCCTTTTAGTTTTATTGTAATATCTCAATAGATAAGCTTACCAAAGATAATTACAAGTATTGCTTGATCTTCGTAACTTTAAAAAGTTCTTTTTAATATAATTTTTACATTTCTCTCTCTCTCTCTCTCTCTCTCTCTCTCTCTCTCTCTCTCTCTCTCTCTCTCTCTCTCTCTGAGCATAGGTGACAACACACTCCCTCTTTGTTCACCACTGTACACGGGAAATTAATTTGATAGGACTCCGCTCAGGCTAACTTTGCACTTGCTATACTCATGAACAGACTTAATCACATTTACATATTCAAGAGGAACTCCGTAACAACGCAGGACTCTCCACAAAATTGGCCTGTGCACACTATCAAAGGATTTTTCATAGTCCATGAATGCCATTTAAAGTTTCTATATTCTACACACTGCTGTACCACGTGTCTTAAAATGAAAATTTGGTCAGTACAACTTCTACGTTTTCTAAATCCTGCTTGTTCATCTCTCAGCTTATCATTAATCTTTCTCTCTAGCCTCTTGAGGATACTATATATTTCCATGACAACTGATGTAAGTTATGAAGAATATATGATGCAGATTAAGAGAGAGAGAGAGAGAGAGAGAGAGAGAGAGAGAGAGAGAGAGAGAGAGAGAGAGAGAGAGAGAGAGTAACATGAGAGAGAGAGAATGTTACTCTCTCTCTCCATGAGAGAGAGAGAATGTTACTCTCTCTCTCCATGAGAGAGAGAGAATGTTACTCTCTCTCTCTCTCTCTCTCTCTCTCTCTCTCTCTCTCTCTCTCTCTCTCTCGGATTCCTTGAAACCCCATTTATCTCTTAACCATTTCCAACGATATTTTGTCTCCACAAAAGGGATAAGAAAGGCTGGGTCGGTTATGAGGACTTAGCAGACGACCATTGGGTGCTATTGCAAGTTCATCTAGCCCAACGTAATGGGGGATA
>NC_090727.1:17001055-17024733 GCF_036898095.1 Palaemon carinicauda | reverse complement strand
GTTGTTGTAAGGATAGTAGTCAACAGAACTTCCAAAAAAACCAGTGTAGTTAAGCAAAAATATGAAGGATCTCGACAAGCTGGACATGTTTTATTCTTCTCATTTAAGAGGGCGGGCGTAATTATTTTTAATGCAGTTTATGGTTTCTCCTCAAATATCTTATATATATGTATATATATGTATATGTGTATATATATATATATATATATATATATATATATATATATATATATATATATATATATAATGATGTTTGTGAAATTATTTTTACTTAAGATATACTACAAACATTGCAGGTTGAGGAAAATATTTTATTTAGTGTATGTTGCGTTATTTTACATGGTATTTGAGATAATTTAAATAATTCTTTTTTTTTTTTAAAGCACCACCATTTTTCTTTGCCGAAGAGATATCAGCATCACGAAACCAGTAAGGTTACGTGAATGATGGGGATGGTGCACAAGTGTAAATTAACTCGAGACATGGCCGCCAGCCTGGGTGGAGCTAGCCTAAGTCAATGTTGATGAAAAAAAAACCATACAAGTAACACCAGAAAATGGGGTGGGATACCCCATACTCATACCACACTGTAAAAGAACAATGTAAAATATATTCCTACAATAATATAACTTAACTAAACATTTATGAGTGATTTGGCAACATGATACAACGGCGCCGATTGCATGCCGGCCACAGGCAATAAAAAGCAAATTAACCAACACACAAGAAAAGGGTACTCAACTTAGTCGATGAAAAAGAAGCTGAACTATCCATGATCTCTAAAACACTCAAAAAGCTAAGAAAACAGGCAGAAAAAGACCCCAAAGCAACCGTTAAAGATGGCGTCTGTAAAAAAGAATGGTTCTACAGGAAACATGCTACTTGTAGCACATTGAGATCGGAAGTTGTAATGGCCCTCTCGCCCACGTATCCTACCCTATCCCTTATCCTTCGAGACAAGGTTAACTCGATTCGGGGAAGGATAACCATGGCTTGTTATTAACACGCCCCTGATTTATACACTGTATCTCTCGGGATATTCGTTCCGGAGGTTAAAACTCCGTGATACCTCTAAGGTAAAATTTCATGGTATATCACTTGCAGAAATATTCCAAGTAGAAAGCTGCCGTTGAGGAACTTCCATCAGGACGACATGGCTATCTCACCCAAAAATAGATTTTTCCTATGTCAAAATCCATTTTATAATACCTTAGAGATAAGATGCGGCTGTTTAAAAAAAAAAAAAAAACCTAGCCGAATAAAGAGCGAGGCGCAACTTCTAGCATTTCTTTTTTCAAAACTATCTTGTTAGTCTTTTTCTGCATACGGCCATTAAAAGTACTCGTACGTAGTGGACTAATCTTCCTCATTGTAAACTGTGAAAGGTAGTTTAAGAAGTTAATTTTATTTTTCCAACATTCATATTAATAATGATAATAAGCAGTGCGTGTTTAGTTTAAATATATCGAAAAAAATCGCATTTAAGGAGTTGAGCAAACCAACATTTAGCTTTGGTCATATTTCTCTCGAAAACTTCCATTGATATTATTTTTATCGATGATAGTTTATTTACGTCCGTTTGCTTATGTTGATAAATAAACATATTTTTTCATGTCATTTGCTCTTCAAATATTTGCCAATGAATCTTTAAGAACACTAAGATAATGTATCTCTCTCTCTCTCTCTCTCTCTCTCTCTCTCTCTCTCTCTCTCTCTCTCTCTCTCTCTCTCTCTCTCTCTCTCTCTCTCTCTCTCTCTCTCTCTCTCTCTCTCTCTCTCTCTCTTGTGCTTTTTCCACGTTTGTTTAATTCTTTATTTATGGAAATTGTTTATTTGTGTGATTATGAAATGTCTAATCTGTTCAACCCCGCATTCATGATACTACTATACTTAAATGACGCTGTTACGGTACATATTGTAATATGTCTCTCTTCAATACTATACTGCATATGATAATTATTCAGTAGGTCGCATAGCTTGATAACTAGCCCTTCCAAGCACTAGGAAAACGGCTGTGGAAAATTATACAAACATTCACAATAAGAACGTGGTAAAAAAAGAAATTATATTTTAAAAAAAAAAGTGTTATTTATTATGATTTTTTTCCCACAAGGGACCTTTTGCAAAAAGCCATTATAAGAACGTCAATGTTTCAACCTCATCCATTTAATTTTCTCCTTAGTCGACATTCCGGAAAGAATTGTCGTAAATGGGAAACCAGAAATTTGCATCATGTAAATCCCCCACGGAATCCGATAAGTTATTCTTTGCAAGCAGAGGTAATCCAACCTCTCGCGGAATAAATGACCTACACTGAATTCATCTCTCTTCCTTCTTCTTCCCAAGTCCCATAAAGCTCTTTCATCCCTCTGGCAGTGGGATCAAATGAAAGGACATGTGAGAGATAAGATATGTTCATCTGATTATCTCTGTTGAGGGTCTTTTTTTTTTTAAAGGTCTCTATAGATCCTTGCACGATTCATGCTGCCAGTCATGTTTCACTTACATTGGAATAGCTAGAATATTTTAGTTCCCATGCGTTGTTCATAAGACGTTACTATATTCGCCAATAATACCTTAAAATGTGATGCTTGTTTCCTATTTTATTTTAATCTTTTCTTATCATTTTACTATCTATTTCAAGGCCCATAACACACCTTTTATAAAATACCGAATGAACTAGACTTCTGATTAATGTGATACTGAAACCGTCAGAGTTTGAGACACCGACCTAATTAAGAAAAATGTATTAAAGCATCTACCCCGCATTAGTGTCTTACTTTATATCGAGAAATGTCATCTCAATTTTGTGGGCATGCTGAGAACGAAAATTTAGACCTGGCAACTAGGCGCAGAGTAGCGTGTGTCGACCATGGCGTCGGGCCCCATTTCTGTATGGTTGTCAAATGTTATATAAGTTGTAGTGAATTATACTGTTCTTGATGGATTCTAAAGGTACTGATTGGTTAGTATGTTTTAATTAACTCACTTTTAACCTCACTTGTGTTTATCATATATTAATAGGTAATCCTTACAAAAAAAAAAAAAAAGGACCAAAAAATAAAAATCTCGGATGGCAGAGAGGTGGTAGTGCTACAATGTTACATGTCTGTTAAATACAGGCATTGACAAGGGCTCCTAATGACACCTTGCTTACTGCCTACTATTGACATTTTTTACCTTCTAAAAAGGAATTACCATTGTCCTCAAGGTTGTCGTAATGCTTTTGTGTTGCGACTCTTGACATAGTACAAGAGGGAATGAGACAACAAAAAACTGAAGAATAGATTGCATAGGTTCGTATCATGTCATGTTTAATGGCGTACTATGACGGACATGTATAGTTAAATATTGTCTCTCTTCTCACTCATTATATATAAATACATACATATATATATTTATTTACTTATATATATTTTACTTACATACTTAATTCTTGTAAATTTATTCATTAAAATGTTAGCTGTTATACTACACTCTATGTACAATACACTTATCGTTAATAAAGTATTACTATCCCTTCACCTCCATCCAATCATCAGTCATATTAATTATTTATAATGAATATTTTGTGCATACCCTCAACAATCAATCCAAAACTTCAACCCACTAATGACTGCATATCTGTATTGAAAAATAAAAGCACTATCTATCAAAGGTGTATGTGTGTGTATACAGTATATATATATATATATATATATATATATATATATATATATATATATATATATATATATATATATATATATTATTACTTACTAAGCTACAACCCTAGTTGGAAAAGCAGTATGCTATAAGCCCAGGGGCTCCAACAGGGAAAATAGCTCAGTGCGGAAAGGAAAAAAGGAAAATAAAATATTCTAAGAAGAGTAACAACAATAAATATCTCCTATATAAACTATAAAAACTTTAACAAAACAAGAGGAAGAGAAATAAGATAGAGTGTGCTCGAGTGTACCCTCAAGCAAGAGAACTCTAACCCAAGACAGTGAAAGGCCATGGTACAGAGGCTATGGCACTACCCAAGACTAGAGAACAGTGGTTTGATTTTGGAGTGTCCTTCTCCTAGAAGAGCTGCTTACCATAGCTAAAGAGTCTCTTCTACCCTTACCAAGAGGAAAGTGGCACTGAACAATTACAGTGCAGTAACCCCTTGGGTGATGAAGAATTGTTTGGTAATCTGTGTTGTCAGGTGTATGAGGATAGAGGAGAATATGTAAAGAATATGCCAGACTATTCAGTGTGTATGTAGGCAAAGGGAAAATGAACCGTAACCAGAGAGGAGGATCCAATGTAGTACTGTCTGGCCAGTCAAAAGACCCCAAAACTCTCTAGCGGTAGTATCTCAACGGGTGGCTGGTGCCCTGGCCAGCCTACTACTTACTACCTACCTATATATATATATATATATATATATATATATATATATATATATATATATACTGTACATACACACACACACACACATATATATATATATATATATATACTGTACATACACATATATATACGTACATACATACATACACACATATATATAATATATATATATATATATTGTCACACACCCGTATGCTTGTGAGTCCGGCCTTGCTTAAGGAACTCTGAGCGGACACAAAAAGAAGAATAATGGTAAGGTCGCCAGTCGGCAATAAGACAAGGAATACCGACAAAATAGATATATTTACAATAATACTTGAATGAATATTAATAAAAGGGAGCACAACAGATAACTGCTTCATATTTCAAGTAAGCCACGTGGCTTCGCCTGGAGTTGGATTGTCACATGCTCACGGGGAGTTAGTAGTAGGCCGTGGAAGGTTTTCAGCATCGCAATCTCATTCCCTGGAAAGGGAAATAAATTAAATTATTAACCGCTCACTTACTTCTACTGGCGGGGAACATTTGGTTAAAACCTTTAAGCAAATTAAATAAAAGAGCAAACTTAGGAATTTAAACACTACACATGGGGAAACAATACTGTCACAGGGTGAATTAATTAAGGTTAGGAGCAAACAGCACACGTGGTTGGGACATGAGGAATAGGATACAAGGTTCAGTGGGTAGGATCTTTCTGTAAAGGATAAAAGGAAAAAATGGGATGTGATAAGGAAGGGATGGAAGGTTGGGAAAGGATGAAGAGGACCTCAAAATCAGACACCTTACCTTAGTAAAAAGGACTCTGGTTCCTCCCTTGTGGAGGATATGTCACAGGTCCTGCCTCCCTGATGTCTTGAGGGCGAAGAGGGATGTTTCTCTCACGGGGGTTTGTTAGCGAAGAAGGCAACCCAGCTGTTCCTGGGTCGACTAAACCCGACTTGGCCCCCAATGGGGGGGGGGGGTTAGGGGGAATTGGCCTGACCGCTGTCCTATTGATCAGGCCTCGTCACGTGTCCCGACACTCCCATCAATAGGCCTCTTGACTTCTCCCAGATCCTTTGTGGCGGCGTTTAACGGCCACGTGGTTTGAAGATGTCTGGAATGAGACCTCACGAGAGTAGACTAGTATAGGTTAGTTGGAGGGGGGAGGGTGAGACTCTGGGTAGGGTCCCAAAGCTTGTGGCCTGTCGACCCAGTCCTTGCTGGTGGTCTTTGTTTGAAAAACGGTGGCGCAATGATCGCCATGAATAACAGCTCCCCGTTTTAGCAGTGATTTTGTCCTAGAACAGGACAAGAACTCTGCAAGCAAGGTCTGAAGTAAATAACCTTAATGACTCCTCCCTCAGTGAGTCTCACCACGTTAATTAATCAATATTTAAGCTGCATCTAGGGTTATAATTTTACGTTATTTTGATAGTATATTAACTTTTAGCTGCCACATAGAAATAAGCATGCGGTTGTGAGGCAACAATTAAAAAAAAATAAAATGCAATAATAGTTAACGTCAAGTGACCTAGTGCAGTGGGACACATGAAAATTAAAGCATAATGACATATCATATGCAAAAAGGATAAAATAAATACATAAGAATAAATTAAATGCAAATACTGAGGCCAAAATGGCTCCTCAGGTTTATCTACCTGGGAAGACACCAAGGCCTTATTAATATTTTTTCTATACAATCTAAATTAACCTACTGACTATGGCTACGTTATGGACATGGCACTGTGCATTGGGCACTAATGCCGGGAGAACACATCTCTCTTTTCTGAGTTCTTTAGGCACTTGACCTTCCAGTGTAGTTCTGGAGGTCTATGCCCTCGTGAGCCCTTTATTTATTTCACGTAGCTTAGTCAAGTAGGTTAGAGGGTTATGGGCTGTTAGGACTCTCTGTGGGAACACATGCTCAGCACGATGGGATCCAAGTTGCTCATGAGATAAGCCCATGCCTGAGAGCTCATTCGCTTGAGTTTGGAGTTTTTCCAATGTCTGGAAGAAATTTACGCTGCCATTTAAGTAAACCCCACAGTTGGGAATTCCTGCTTACACCTGGTGAAGCCAAAAATGAATTACGAGTATGGTCAGAAGTCATGACTCCTCTGCCATGAAGTGGAAACCCTTGTCCCTCTAAAATGTGGCTAGGAAGGCAAACCAAGAAAAGAATTGTGTCAGTTCTGACACTTAGGGATGGGATAAGTTGGAGCGATGCTCTCGGCACTATTTGCTTAGAGTTACAGGTGGCTTGGCAAGGGTGGTAGGAGGCAATGTAAGCCTTGATAACCCTGTGCAAGTCCAGCCATAACTGATGCTGGATAAGCTGCGTAGTACACGTTACCCAAAAGTGTCCTCCCAGTCCCTCATGGGCCATGCGTAGCATCGAAAGGCAGAGATTACGGGGAACAACTACTTGCCGGCACAAGACCTTAACAAGATCATGAGAACCTCTAGTGACCTTGAGGGGCACCTCATCCTTTAGCAGGAACTCATCTTTAGAGGGGTTATTTATTTCAACCTCGTTGGAGTAGGCGGGTGCCCTGTGGTTTACCAATGTCTCATCCAGCAGCTGGAACCTGATGAGCTCTGTCTGGCTCCTTGGGGTCTCGGGGGCTGATGGGTGGTTCGCCTCTTGCCTTCTCTGAGACCTCTGGCCTGGTGGTTGAGGCAGCTCTATCGCCAGTGGTGGTCACGAGCAGAGCTTCATCCGAATGGACTCCTAGAGTACAAGGCTCAGACTCATTGCTGGAAAAGGGAGACTCTTGGGCCTCCTCCCTTAGCCAAGTTACCTCACCAAGGTCAATGTTACCTAGCCAGTCGTCTTCCCCTGCAGGTCGTGTCCTCACAGTTTTAGGCTCCGGCTTGGCAGCCTTCTTGTACCTGAGGGGCACTCGTTGTACCACCTTCATGGGCTCTTTACCCAAGGGCATGTCGCAGCCCTCATATCCGAGACTGCTCACTACCCTTAGTCAGCACTTCCTATGGAGCTGGGGCTTGGTTATCTGGAACTCCACTGTAGTGAGTCCTTTGGTGACTCCTTCCATGCACTGGACCTCCCTGCAGTTGTCCTGTTGGACTTTGGCAACATTGGGTTGAGGGAGCGAGTTCTTGAGCTGTGCTAATCGAGCGTCTATTTCCCACTTCTTTAATTCATATGCTCTCGCTCTTTCTCTCGCATACCGCATCCTTTCTTACTCCGTTCTTTTTCGGGCATGGGCTTCATCCGTGAGTTCCCGCACATACCTTCGCAATGCCTCTCCCTCATAGCCTTGTCGTTCTGCCAAATCCACAAATGCACTGATTTCAGCAGCAGTCATTTTGCTAACTTCTTGTGGAGACAGCGACCCGAACAAAGTCAACAGCACAAGGTACAATGTTGACCGTGCAAGAAATTACCCGGAGGGGAAAGACGCTCTAGCCTACGCAAGTTTCACGGAAGAAAGGATAAAGATGGAGCTGGGTAAAATGTACACTGGCCGTAAAGAATACCTCTTCAGGAAAGACCTATCACCAAATAGTAAGCCTCGCAAATAATTGAACAGGAGCCTAACTTGAAGAACAGGGAGTACGCCAATGGGTGGGTGCATAGGCTGTCTGGTTGCAATGCGTCCAAAACAAGTAACGATATATATAAAAACTGTGCTAGACAATAAAAAATGGAATCACAACTATGGGTGACCCTCTATGCTAGTCATAAAAAAAAATGGAATCACAACTATGGGTGACCCTCTATGCTAGTCATAAAAAAATTGGAATCACAACTATGGGTGAACCTCTAGATAGTCATAAGAAAAATGAGTCTCAACTAAGGGTGAACTTCTATGCTAGTCGTAAAAAAATGGAATCACAACAATGGGTGAACCTCTATGCTAGTCATAAAAAAATGGAATCACAACAATGGGTAAACGTCTATGCTAGTCAAAAAAAAAAAAAATGGAATTACAACTGTGGGTGAACCTCTATGCTAGTCATAAGAAAAAATGGAATCACAACTATGGGTGAACCTCTATGCTAGACATAAGAAAAAATGGAATCTCCCCGATGTGTGCCCTTCTATGCTAGTCATAAAAAAAATGGAATCACAACAATGGATTCCTCTATGCTAGTCATAAAAAAATGGAATCACAACAATGGATGACCCTCTATGCTAGACATAAAAAATATGGATTTGTAAAAATGTGTGGGTGCGTTCTTGCAACGCCACCACTTGCAATTCCGTGAATTAAAGCAAAGTTTGTATTTATACTTAAAGTATAGTAAATTAAATGAAACAAACAATGTCACCAAGTTTGCTTATTGCTTTGGTAAGAAAATCAACCCCTTTACATCTTTTCCCTCTCGTAAAAAAAATGAATTTAAGAAATTACACTTCCCAAATATTTTATCTAAAAGATCGTATACCGACTGAAAAAAATTAAATTGAATGTGATATCGTAAATCCTTTATCTTTAGGTTAACAATTTTAACACAATCCTACGAAAATTATCCCTTTCAAAAATGTACATAAAGATATCCCACGAAAAAGTAACTAAATGAAATTACATACCCTTACTATCAAAAGAAAAAATCGAAATAAGGAATGCCACGTGTTCTTACCGTTACCATACACAGGAATCTTGCCTCACTGGGAATTAACATAAGTTTAACCTGCCACGTTTTTTCCTAAAATTTCGTAAATTTCCCTTCACTTAATTTTAACACACAATTAAACATTAACTCACTGCACAATATATTTAATAAATCTTCACCAATGTGATACCCGCCGCTCAAAATGAACACGAGGCACAAATTCTTCTCAGACGGTTGGCTATCCTGCTAAACCAGCGGTTCCCAAATACTTTTGTTCATTACCCCACTTTTTCCAAAATCTTGGCTAGCAAATTCTTGTTACCCCCGCACCATATCTATAATTTCGAACATGATTATTGTAAAACTAACTTTTAGTTGGTTGAACCTTCCTTTATTCAATTATTATTGAAACAAATATATCAAGAAGTACTATTATTTCTGTTGAAAATAAACATAAAAAATGCATACATATAATAAGGTTGAAAATAAATCGGGAAAATATATAATTAAAATAATGTTCATCAGAGTGAAAATGACAAATAAATACTTATACTGGAAATAAATAGAATAATTTCATGTAACTAATCACACCAGTTGAAAATATGTGGGAAAAAAATATACATGTACAGTACTTGTAATGTAGTGTGAAAAAATTACAACTTTAAGATCATTTCAGTAATGCGAGGAGCTAGTTTTGTAAGGGCACATCTGATGTCATTTTCTGAGTTTAATCAATTTCTCTCCTTGCTTCGGATGGTCAGCAGAGCTGGAAAGCCGGCCTCACATATGCAAGTTGAATCAAATGGTAAAAGCATTTTTTCTGCTTCTAAACGTGCCAGACGGAAGTCTTTGTTATTGCTAATCCAGAATGAAGATAATTACATGGAGTTAAATTCCATTTGTATTAGATTACTTGCTTTTATTTCAAGTATTTTTTTATGCGAGTCCATTTGGTTTGTCTGGCAGATGCTCGGTGTTACATTTGAATGGATTCTAAATAGAAGCATGGTTAATTTCAGGGAAATATTCTTCCATCCTCAGACGCAGGCTATTTAAACATGCACTCATTATATTCCGCATATCACTCAAGGGTACAGAATCTGTACCTTCCAAAAATTCCCCTAACTTGGGGAATGCAGCAGTTTGCTACGGAATGCTTGAATTTTCTTCGGAATGCTTGAATTTCCTTCATTCAATGAGATAACGTTTTCTTCTGGTACTTGCAGTGGTGTTCGAGGCATTTATATGCAAAATTATGTCCACTAAATAGCACAGAATGCAAATCCAGTTTGGATCCTTCAGTTTCAGAGCTAAATTGTGACCCCATATCGTCCAAAAACATTTCTTTCTCAGTTTTGAGCTGAAATATCCCTTCGAGAACATTTTCTCGGGATGGCCATCAAATTGAAGCATAATACAACAGACAGTGATGTTCAGAATCAATATTCCCACACAAAGAACTAAACAGTTTCGAGTTTAAAGCACTTGACTTGATGTAATTAACTATTTTCATGATGTCACGCATCACCTCCAAATCAGGTCGCAAAAACTTTACTACCAGTGCTTGATGATGGATAATACAGTGTGTTGCAATAACTGAAGGATTCTCCTTTTTCACATGCGACAAAAATCCCGAGTTAACACCTAGCATAGATGGCGCCCCATCTGTTGAGACTCCAGTGCAGTTTACCCAATCTAGTTGCCCATCTGGTTCATTAAAAAATGTATCTACTTTTCTGAATTCATCTACATCCTTTTTAGTGGTTTCTTCTTCAATTTCCCTTCCTCCTTAGTACCGGATGTATACCATTAATTGTGCACACTAGCAACATTAGTTGTTGCATCCAGTTACATGGCCAAGATACCATTGTTTTTTACCTGTGGAATTAATTGATCTTTGATATCATTTGGCAGTTTATCTATCCTACGCTTAATTGTGTTGTTGGATAGTGGTACCCATTTCAATCTGTCAGCTTGGTTAGGTCCACATGTAATTTCAGCCATGCTTACTGCAATCTCTAACCTCCTCTTAAGTGACAACTAATAGCCGGCGGGAGATACTGGGCGTTCGCTAATATTTAAATTTTTAATCTTTTCAATAATAATACACACACACAAACACACACACACACACACACACATATATATATATATATATATATATATATATATATATATATATACATATACATATATATATATATATATATATATATATATATATATATATATATATATATATATACACACACACACACACATATGGATGTGTATGTATATGTATATTTATTCAGCACCTGTCAAAATAAAAGCTGGCATTACCCACAACAAAAGTGAAATTACCCCAAGTGGGGTAATTTACCCCTATTTGGGAACCACTGTGCCTAAACAATGGGACTAAAGCCCACCACATGGTTCTTAAAAACAAAAGGTTTCGCGGTGCAGACATACACAAATAAACAAGATTTTAACAATAAAGATAAAATACTTTTGCCGTTTTCTTCCACGGTTCCAACTCAGTGATAATAGAATTTACTTTAAAATGAAATTGAGACTTGTCTCGTTGCTAAAGAAAGAAAGGGGGGAATTTGACTTTGATAAAAATAATTTGAAATTACTGTCTTAGCGAATCCTGGTAAGGTCGCCAATTTATGTCACGCGCCCGTATGCTTGCGAGTCCGGCCTTGCTTAAGGAACTCTGGGCGGCCACAAAAAAAAGAATAACAGTAAGGTCGCCAGTACACATACATATACACACACACATATATATATATATATATATATATATATATATATATATATGCCAGGTCTTAATTTCCGTTCTCAGCATGCCCACAAAATTGAGATGACATGCTTGAATCCATTTTTCTTAATTAGGTCAGTGTCTCAAACTATGGTGGTTTCGGTTTCACATTAATCAGAAGCCTAGCACATTAGTTATATAAAAAAAAAGGAGGGTGTTATGGACATTGAAATAGTTAGTATTTAACTATGTTCCTCCATGGTAAGTTTTCCCCCCTTATGCATATTAACATTGTAATATGAAGAGGCTAGCTCACTAAGAAAAATAAATTTTCCTGCATTCACATTTTTAATATTGATATGGATATATGCATCCCGTTTATGAATATACTAATCGTGTTTATTATACAGATATCTAACGAATATTTCCTATTTAAACAAAATAAACAAATTATCCTATAGTTCTCGTCTTATTTTTTTGAAAATTCGCTATTATTATTATTATTATTATTACTACTACTACAAGCTAAGCTAATAACCCTAGCTAGATAAGCAGGAGGCGACAATATTGTTTTATCGGTGAGAGTACACTGTAAGAGACGACGAAAATTAATATATATATCTTTTTTTGTAATATGGTGTTTCTATATCATTGTTACATTATGATATTGTAATATTTTTTTTTGTAAAACATATATTATGTAAAATCTGTTAAAAAAAAAAACCCTAGTAATTATCTGTTAGAGGATAATAAATAGGATATGTAATGGGCTACTGTTACAAATTAATTGGCTGTGCCAAGATAGTCACGATGCAGCATATTCATATTTTCTTATCTTTTTGTATTGTTAATTAATTGACACTGCTATTATTATTAACTTTCATCAGAAAAGATGATTGCATACTCATTAACGAACGTTTGAGATGTATACAGCAATCTTTGGTTGGTAATGAAAACTCCATTGTTTAAATTATGAATGTGTGCCGAATTTCGTACAATTGTGGTCGTTATGTATCGTAGTTTATATAAGGAATGGAAAAAATGGAAAGTGGGGATTTTTATTAGAACGCTTTACTAAAGTGCATATTTGTTTCAAGTTTCACTGATTAAATAAAAAAAACAAATTTTCAACTTTGCATCATTTTTCCCGGTTTAATCGACTTGACAGTTATCTAAATTGGATTTCATAATTAGTAATCATATTCATTTAATTTTCATAGTCAGCTGTCAGTTTGTATAAAACATACTTTTGCATACCGTATATGAAAAATAAATGTTATTTAATCGTAAAATTGATCTAAGTTAATGTTTACTATAATTATGGATGGAATTGTTAGGTATTTTCTTTACTGTCCAGAGTATTTTGAAAATTCTTATCAAAGAGAAGGGATTAGCGAAGGAAGGAAAATGAATTTTAATTTTCCATTAATTTTTGTATTCAACGGACAGCTATTGCAGGGAAGGTGAATGTTTATTGCGTGTATCATTGAATCCAGAAATGTAAGCCTTAATAGTCTTTCATTAGTTTCATATTTCATGAAATCGTTTAATAATATAACGTGCTAACTTAAAATTTTTGGACTTCATTGCTCACTGGAGATTATATTTTTTCAGAAAAAAATGCTAATATGAGTAGATTAGAAAATATCTTGCTGTAAACAAACTACTTTCGTGTTATTATTATTATTATTATTATTATTATTATTATTATTATTATTATTATCATCACTATTTGCTAAGCTACAACCCTAGTCAGAAAAGCAGGATGCTACAATCCCAGGGGCTCCAACAGGGAAAATACCAAATGAGGAAAGGAAAAAAGAAAAAAGAAAATATTTTAAGAACAGTATATAAACTATAAAAAAATTAAGAAAAGAAGAGGAAGAGAATAAGATAGATTGGTGTGCCTGAGTGTACCCTCAAGCAAGAGAACTTTAACCCAAAACAGTGGAAGACCATGGTACACAGGCTATGGTATTACCCAAGACTAGAGAACAATGGTTTGATTTTGGAGTGTCCTTCTCCTGGAGAATCTGCTTACCATAGCTAAAGTCTCTTCTACCCTTACCAAAAGAAAAGTACCCTGTGAACTATTACAGAACAGTAGGTAACTCCTTGAGCAAAGAAGAATTTTTTTATAATGTCAGTGTTGTCATGTGTATGAGGACAGATGAACATGTGTTAATAATATGCCAGACCATTCAGTGTTTGTGCAGGCAAAGGGAAAATGTTTAGGTTCAGGATGAGGTTGCTGGGGTTTAGGGTGTTTTGGTCTGGGTCTAGGCCCTCTCTGAGGCTGCGGTTGGAGGAGTTTGGTGTTAGGCTTTGGGTCTGGCCGGGGGGGGGGGGGGGTCGGCAGCGTAGGAAGTCTGAGGGACTTCCTCTGATCCGTTTGTTGTCTCCTGAAGGGAGGCCTGCGGGTTTGGAATGCCTTTGAGGGACCTGTGCTGTTTGAGTGTTACCCTTACTTCTTGCAATCCTTGTTAGGCGAGCGGGGCATCTTTTGTTCAAAGCATGGTGCTTTTTAGAACAGGCAGGGCATTTGGTTAAGGTTTCCTCTTTGTTTTTAAATTTTGTCCCTCTAGTGCCCATATCTCTGGCACTTATGGCAGGGGGTGTATATTTCTTCTAGTTTGAATTCCCCAGATTCCTAAATCAAGATGGCCGGGGGGGGGGGGGTCCTTTAACCCAACATTAGACTTTATAAGATATGCCACCGGTTCTGGTTTGAAATCTTTCTGCCTCGATAACACTGGGGAGCCTAGTAATGGGTACGATGTTGAGGTTTGGAAAGAAACCACATATAACTAAAATAGTTGTTTTTTTTCCCTAGGGTCTAGCTCTGTAAAAGCAGTGATATTTCTTAAAATACTGACTGCTTCAACATTCTGGGGGGGGGGGGGGCACTATCATATCGCCATTTCTATTCGCTCTTAATTTGAGGTGGCTTGATTCCATCTTCTCTACCTCATTGTATGCACTTTCATTTGCCCTATTATTCACTTTGAACATTGGCCAATTTGTCTGTTGATGCGAAAGGTAACCTATATCGTTTGTTAGTTATGATCAACGATGGAACATAAACAAAGCAATGGTTTTAGTTTAGGTGATGTGTTTAGTATCTTTATTTAATTTACTTTGGATTTATAAGTATACAGCAAAAGCCTTTCAATCAATTTAGACAGATTGGAGTATGTTGCACTATTCGAGGATGACAGTGCTAGTAGGGCAAACAAAAGCAACGAAAATGAATCCCCATGACGATGCTGTCCTGGTGAATTTTTTAGACACTTAATATTTCAAATGACAGTGGTGATTTTGATGGTTTTTAATTTCAAAGTTTGTTAAATAAAGCTTTTTCCTTTGTTTGAACTTTTTTCTAAATAAAGCTTTTTCCTTTGTTTAGACTTGTTTGCATCATTGTTTTCCTGTATACCATAGTCGTGGTACCGGTAACCTGCAAATTTTGAGGTTTCGGACAACCTCCATCTACTACCATCTCTTGGTAAATAATGTAAACAATTCTTAAACGCAAAACTACAGTATATGATTATACTGAGCACATTATATGCTGTTACGTCAATCCTTCCTAACCACTATATAAGTGGAAAAAGTCATTACAAATATGGAAAATTATAGGTTTCGGACATTTAGGCTACTAGCCTAACGACAAGTTCACACAACACAGCCCGAGTAAAGATAAAATTACCAGTAAATATTCTTATTTTACTTAACAGAAAGCTATATACCGTAATTAAAAGCACATTATATGATTTTAAGTTTTAATCCTACCAGCTTACCAACCTATTAATGAACAATATGCAATTAGAATAACCTAACAACAACACATCAGAGGTCGAGGAAATAAATCTTTTTACAATTCCAAAAGTATCTGTGTAATGGGCAAACCCTGAATTTTTCATCCAAAACTAGTCGTAAGATTTCGCCCTTTACACGGAAATATACGGTAAATGCTTCCATGATTTCATCCTAAACTAGCATATATACTTTGAAGTGACTCAATACACCTTTGCCAGTAAATGGATCCAGTGTTGTCTGTTCCTAGGAAATTATACTATCCAATGAGAGCTTCTGTCCTCTTTGGTATTTATACTATCCAATGAGAGCTTCTGTCCTCTTTGGTCCGAGTCTTTGGTAGCAATCTTTAATGGATATTCTCTCTATTTTTGTCGGAGAAGTGTTGCTGACATGGAGGTAATGGAAGGTTACAATAAAAAGAGAACAAAAACACTTATGTCAACTGAGAAGAAATCCACCCTCGAATTAAGGGGTTCTTGTTTTTAATGCTAATGCATTCAGGAGAGCAAGCTGGTCACCCTCCTCAAGGTTTTGCTGACTCGTTATCAGACTTCCTGACAGTCTGACAAATATTAACTTTCATGGTTGTATGGTGAATAATTACTAATCTCTCAGTTTTAAATATTTAACTTCCCTGGTAGTTACACATATATAGCTTAAATCCCGCGTTTCGTCGCGTGCACGGCAGAAATTCAAATTTTGCGGCAATCGCCACCATGACAGTAGGTGGTCATACATGAGTGCCATCTCTCATAGGTTACTAGAACCATTTCCAACATTCCTAAGAAATTCCCTGCCGTTGATCAAATCAACACCTAGGAAATTCGTTTCGCTGATATATTACTTTATTCTACAATTTGATGAAGTACCTTTTGTCTGATTATTGTTAATGGCTTTCGCTGGCTTTCAACTATCGAACATATTGGATTTTCATTTTCACACGAAATAAGATAGATTTTTTTGTTGGTCCAACTTGGACAGTTTAATTTAACTTTATTTTCAAGATGGTTCCTCTGTTGTTAAACTTTGTGTGTAGGGCTAGACCGGCTTTCAAGCTGCTCTTGATTCCCACACAGTATGTACCAGAGGTCATGTGTGTATTTGTTTTCTTTGGTATGTTCGTAAGATTGAAATGGATAGGATCAAGGAATTTTTTCCCTCTATTTTATTAACTAACGAACAACTCTTAAAGATATAATGGAAAGAAAAACATTAAACATTATGACATCACAATTATGTGACGTAAACTCTCAGCAGAGCGAGATCTGAATGCCTTGAAGGAAATCAGTCCGCCATCGCGATGACGTCACAATCCTGTGACGTAATCTACTTAGTATGACTTGCAAATATGTGAATTATTTTCTTTTTCTTGCAAGAAATGTTTAAAATATTAACTTACTAAGCATAAGTATTTTAAATTTCATAATGTAGGGGAATATATTATTTTTAAGTATATATTTGTCCTATTAGTATATTTCCTTTAGTTAATTTTCGATATATATAGAGATTTCACGAGCGTACAGTCAATTTACGCTACGTAGTAATCTTGACGATCGTTATTGTTTCACAATACTTGTATCGTTATTTAATATTTCGATTTTGAGAATACTAATAATCATATAACCTATTGTATTTTCTTTCTAGCCCTTGGCGAAAGAGTATAATCTCTTGCAATGGGCAGGTCTATTATGATCTAATGTGAAATAGTTAAAAGTGCTAGTGTTCAGTGGCACGTATAATGACGCAGTGCAGTGGAGGGTGCGTTCGTTCGTGTCCATCATACTCCTAGCCCGGGACCTCTTCCATGCTCCCCAACCCCTGGGAGAAGGAAAGTCAAAAGGCGAAGGGAGATGTTAGACCTTGATCAGCAAACGAACGTCCCCTCGAGCGATCCTGTTGACGTATCCCAGTAAGCTCACCCACAGAGACTTTTACAGCCCCCCTGTGTGGATCACCGAGTCTCTCAAGGAATGCTAGCAAATGAGGCATTAAAACCTATGAAGCCAGCTTCCTTATCAGGTATGCCAGGATAGATCTCAGAGGAGGAAACGCAGAAAACTCTTCATACAGCAGATCTTAAGATTACTTGCAGTTTTTGATGGGTAGACCCCCAGGAATCTTCCTCTTTCAAGGAAACAGTGTTAGCCAGATTGGGCTAGAGGTCTTTTTCGACTCGAAACGATTGGATTCTCCAGAGAAAGAACAAGGAAGGACAACCTTTTCCTTTCCCCCTACGAGATTGGCTTCTAGATCCTGTGTGTGGTACAATCCTGGGGAGGTTCTCGGTTGGGAGTTCCTACCTTCTCCCAAGGAGACTTCTCCTTTTTGTTGACGCCTCACGTATTTCAGCCATGATTAAGGCTAAGGTGATGCAGTCCAAGTCGGAAATGGTTCACTTGCTAAAGGAAATCTTCAGAACAATCGAGGTCTTCAGCTTGATGGACTGGACTCGAGGAGTCCTCGCAGACGTCACAGATGATTTTTGCCTGTCTAGATAAGCCGTGAAGAATGGGTCGGTCGAATTCACAACCCTTTTTCACAACAAGTTTTATTGAGAAAGAGCTATGCTGTTTTTCTTTCCTGTCGTCAGGATTGACTTTCGCTTAGAGAGCAGAGCTCTTGTATGCTCCCTTGACTTCCCTTCAGAGCTAGTGAAGGACTTATCGGTAGCTATTACGCACAAGCAACGTAAGATCTGCTTTCAAAGGAATGCGAGGAAGTGCTTCGGACTAATCTTTTAGCCAGGAAGTAGAAGGAAGCTCCTCCCATGCGTCAGCCCTTTCGTGGGAGAGCTTGTCTTGAAGAGACCAGAGAATGGCCGCTGGAGGTCAACCTCTTAATCCCAAACAGCAACCAAAATCCATAAGTGATCTCAATCTCCAGACACAAGTATTCCACTACTGGCAACAGCTCTTGCAAGAGCAGGTTAACCATATTCTGTCAAAAGCAGCAATAGAAGTGGTAGAAGTCCTCTCGTCAGAGGAATTTTACAACAGACTTTTTCTAGTTCCGTAGAACTCAGGGGGTTGGAGACCTATTCTGGACGTAAGTCCTCTGAACAAGTTCATAAGCAAGTCAAGTTTTCCTTGGACTGATCTCTGCAGGACGCGTATTTCCACATTCCGATACACCCGAACTACATGAATTTTTTGAGATTCGTGTTCCAAGAAACTACTTATCAGTTCAAAGCACTCTGTCTTGGACTGAGCACGGCTCCCTACATTTTCACCCGAGTGGTTGTCAACGTGGCTCGCTAGCTACATTTGAAGGGAGTACGGATATCAATGTACCTGGACGATTGGCTATTCAGAGCCAGGTCGCAAGAAAGTGTCTGGAGGGTCTTCAATTACAATGTCCTTGACGCTATAAACGGCTAGGTCTAGTAGTGAACCTAGCAAAATCTCAACTGACTCCCTCACAAACATCATCTACCTGGGGATGAAGATTAAGTCAGTGGTTTCTCGGGCTTTTCCACCCCCGAAAAGGTGCGACACTTCCTGACATACGGTCCTGCTCGGTAGGAGAATGGTTGAGTCCACTGGGTACCCTCTCATCGATCGAGCAGTTCGTATCCATAGGGAGACTTCATTTACGGCCTCTTCAATTCCATCTTGCAAATTTTGGACGAGAGGTCAAGGTCTAGAAAAGTGGTTGCCGATTCCTCTGGGGATCAGGAATCACTTGAGTTGGTGGCACAATGCCAACAAACTCCTGGACCTCGAACTTTATCAGAGGAACCCCGACCTAGTGTTGTATTCTGACGCCTCAGACATGGGGTGAGGTGCAACACTGGGGACGGCCGAGATATCGAGTCTGTGGGAAGAGTCTCAGAGGGAATGGCACATAAACATCAAGGAGCTAGTGGCCATTCACCTAGCACTAATACACTTTTAGGAGGAAGTCCAAGGAAACTTAGTTCAGGTCAACGCAGGCAACACCACAGCGTTGGCCTACATCAAGAAGCAGGGAGGCACTCGTTCAAACTCACTTTACGAAGCTGCGAGAGATCTACTACTGTGGGCGAAAGCGAGGGACATAACCCTGATAACTCACTTCATAGAAGGGGAAAAGAACATCAGGGCAGACCTTCTCAGCAGAGGAAGACAAGTTCTAATTACAGCGGACCTTCTCAGCAGAGGAAAATAAGTTCTAATTACAGAGTGGAGCCTACATCACGAGGTGTACACCAGCCTTTGGATGTTGTGGGGGTCAACCCTCGATAGACCTCTTCGCTACATAGTTGACAAAGAGGTTGCCAGTGTATTGCTCTCCAGTCCCAGACCAGGAAACAGCTGCAGTGGACATTTTTTCTCTTGGACTCGAGGGACCTAAATGTGTACGCTTTTCCACCATTCATGATCCTGGACAGAGTCCTGAAAAAGTTCAAGGAATCGCACAACGGCCGCATGACCCTGATAGCTCCGTTTTGGCCCATGAGACCTTGGGTTGCAGAGGTGATGGAGTGGCTGGTAGATACCCCCGGAACGTTACCAAGTTGGACCGATCTACTCAAACAGCCACACATACGGTACCATCAGAATCTCTCCGCTCTCAATCTGACTGATTTTCTACTACCGAAAAGCTGGCATGAGCAAATGGCTTTTCAAGGGATGCTGCACGAGCTATCAGGACATCAACTGTTAGAGTTTATCAATCTTAAGTGGGACGTGTTTAGAGAATGGTGCAGGACTAACAAACTTTCCTCTACCAGTACCTCTATAGCCCAATGACAGACTTTCTGTTGCATCTGCGAACAAAGAGAAGCTGGCTGTACCTACCATCAAGGGTTACCGCAGCATGTTAACCTCCGTCTTTCATCACAGACACATTGACGGGTCAGGTAACAAGTATCTCTCGGATCTCATTAGAACTTTTGAGACCGCTAAGAGAAAGGACAATCCAACCCCCTCTTGGAAGCTGGATGTAGTCCTGGCCTTTTTGACCTCAAGTAGGTTTGAACCCCTTGACAAGGCTTCTTGGAAGTATCTCACCAAAAAGACTATTCCTAATTGCATTGGCTACAGTCAAAAGAATAGGAGAGTTACAAGCCATCAGCAAGAAGGTGGGCTTTAATGCAGTTTGCTCCATTCACCTAGGCTTTCTCGCCAAAAACGAGAATCCTTATCGACCTTGGCCAAGATCTTTTACTGTCCCAGTTATCTTACTTAATTGGACGGGAAAAGGAGAGAGGCCTTTGTCCAGTGAGAGCTCTAAAATTTTTATCTGCACGCGTCCAAACACCTGAGAGGACAAGAAGACAACCTCTGGTGCTCAGTTAAAAAGCCCTCTTTGCCTTATCAAAGACCCTGGCTTTTTTCATTAAGGATTTGATAAGGGAAGCTCACCAGAATTGTGAAGTAGAAGTTTTCCCTATCCTTAAGGTAAAACCACATGAGGTTAGAGCTGTAGCAACTTCTATGGCTTACAAGCACAATAGGTCAATGAAGTCAATTTTGGAGGCTACTTTCTGGCAAAGTAAATCAATCTTCATAGACTGTTATCGCAAGGATGTCCAGACACAATATGAAGATTGTTGTTCCCTGGGTACTTATGTTACCTCCAGCGTTGTAGTTGGAGAAGGGTCTACTGCCTCTTCCGTATAACCTTTTTGTATTATATACCCTTGCTTTTTTCTTGTACTTGTGTTCACAGTCTGTCTGTGAAGGTTGTTGCAGCCCTCCACAGTCTGGGATGCAAGTCAAATTAGTGTTTTATGATGTGTGTTTTCAACTTTGGAGTAGGTGGTCAGAATCATTATCCATGGCTATGCCAGGGTAGCAAGGGTGGAGGTCTAGCCACGCTAAGGTCGAGGACCTTGTGGCAGCCCCACAGAGACTTTTAAAGCCCCCTGGGTGGATCGCTGAGTCTCTTAAGGAATGCAGGCACATGAGGCAGAATAACTATGAAGCCAGCTTCCTTATCAGGTAAGAACCAGATTATTGGTACTACTAATTGTAGCTATTAATAATTATACGAATTCCCGATGGGATGAGGTTTTCTACCCGCCACCAATGGTGTTAATCAGCTATATATATGTAACTACCAGGGAAGTTACATATTTAAAAATGGTATTTTTATTATAAAATTAATTTTTAAATATACTTACCTGGTAGTTACATATATAAAAGGGCCCTCCCTCCTCCCCTCTGAAAACAGGGGCATGGAATTTCTGAGGGAATGTTGGGATTGGTTCTAGTAACCTATGAGAGATGGCGCTCATGAATGACCACCTACTGCCATGGCGGCGATTGCCGCGAAATTTGAATTTCTGCCGTGCGCGCGATGAAACGCGGGATTTAAGCTATATATATTTAACTACCAGGTAAGTATATTTAAAAATTAATTTTATAATAAAAATACCATGCTTATTTTGGTAGTAACTGGCAAGTATATCTGAAAGATATTCTGTCAAGTTCCTTTCATTCTGTCACTAATACTAACCTTGAGCTCTTCCTTAGGGAATTTATTAGCGGGGTATAACAACTACCCCACCGCTAGTTAGGGAGGTTGGGGGAAGTACCGGCTACTCTGCTTTCACACACCCGTGTATCTCAAAACATTTGCTTTTGGCTTGGTTGACAGTGGACATTGTCTCTTTCTACCGTTTTACACTGACTGGCCATTCGTCAATCTATTTTTTTTTTTTTTTCTTGTCTTTTCAGGTGTGTGGTTTTAGGCCGACATGCGGACTTGTCTGGGGCATGAGGGGCGCAAATGCAGCACCTTCATGTCTCCCGTCGAGAAAGACACTCACTCCCTGTGCCTGGCCTGTAGAGGATGCCCTTGCATGTAGGAGGATACATGCTCTGAATGTTAGGAATGTTCCTCAAATGTAAATTTACTATCAAGAATCACACGATTTTTAAAAAGCCATAGAGATAAAATAAAGAAAAAAGCTTATCAATGCTGAGATTTGGGTGTTGAGGAGCCACTGTCCTCGACCTGCTTATAATCATACTTTAAGTTTTGTTAGGGTTCAACTTCATGTTCCAGAATTTATTTGTACCATACACTCATTTTTTGCTAGATCTCTATTAAGGGATTCAGCAGCCCCAGATTTACATTCAGGAGATGGAATAGAGTAGCGAGTAGCATCATCTGGATATGTAATGAGCTCGTTTCCTAGGCCAAACCACATATGCGTATAATGTATGAAAAGGCCAATAACACTACCTTGATACCCAGAGCAACACCAGATATTACATTCCTATATTCACCACAGTGCCCATCAACACAACACAACTCTGCGATCTATTACTTAAAGATTCAATAATAATGCTAAGAAAAGACCCATCCACTCCTAACTGTTCGAGTTTCAAAATATGGGCCTCATGATTAACACAGTCAAAGGAAGAAAATCAAGGCAGATTATACAAAGTTCCTGACCACAATCAAAGGATTTCTGTACAGCATTGGAGATAGTAAGGGCAATACATACTCCAAGGTCTTTACGAAAGTTACATTGCAAACTAGGGATCAGATACCTTCACCAAATGTATTTAGATCTTTTCCCAAAAGATATTAAAAAATATGCAGTTTGTAAAAAAGCAAAGGAAAAATTCCATTTGGGTCTACACCTCCATAAGCATCCAGTGTCCATAAAAAGTGTTCTAGTTTCACAGGACTGAAAAGCTAAACTAGTTAGTTTGGCCCCAGGAAAACAAAAATGAGGATGATCGACTTTCTCATTATTCTGCATACTGTCAAACTCATCGGCCAAAAGGAATTGCCTTTTCCTTCACTTGGGAAATGCCTTTTGTGGTTCTACATTTAATCACTGATTTTGACAATGATTTGAATACACTATAAAAACTGGCAATCCCACCAGCGTTTCTATGGAAGTACATACGATGAATTTTGCAATTGTTTGTATCAGTTTTGGAGCCTACTGTACAAGGATGTCCACGTTAGAGAGGAATGGAAGAAGTCGGAACCCACGTCTAGTCCCTAGTTCATAGTCTCCGGGGAAAGGAGGTATTGTGAAGTGTGATAATAAAGAAAGGAGTTGGTGGAGGCAACAGTGTAGACCGTCCAGATAAAAGTGAGATATAATGGAGAAATATTTTAATATGGGTAAGCATGCTGATGCAAGAGAGGCAACTAATTCTTTAATATGTTTTAGATATTGGTGTCGGGCTAAAATACTTCGTGAACATTGGGTGTTCCAACTCTT
>NC_090727.1:16899759-17000555 GCF_036898095.1 Palaemon carinicauda | reverse complement strand
GACACTTAAATGATTATCGATAAAAAAAATGACAAGGAAATGAGTCTCATTAATGGGAGTTTAGAAGAGTTCTAGCTGATGCACATTTTAGTGACCTTTGCGCAAACAATGTAGTTTTGTTGATTTTAATCATCGTTTTGGCGTTTCATTCCGTTCAGGTCCTGGACTTGGAATTGAAAGAGCATTTGGAACGATTTTCAAGCAGAGCGGAAATGTGAATTGTGATTTCATTTGAACATTGACATGTATTTTAATGGATGTAGAAATTTACATATTAGAGCCAAGAAAATATCTATTATATTCGTGAATATTTATTCCTTATTGCTTGACGAAGACTTTAAATGCCATCGTTTCAACTATTAAAGTAAATATTTTTAGCAGTATATTGCCAAGTGATTGAAAATAACACAATCGATAAGTTTTATTGATTTTAGTTACTTTTATTTTAGCAGTAAAATAACCAAATAATAAATGGTTTTATCGCAGAGAAGGGGGTTCCTACTGTCGTGGGATATTTATTTTGTAGAATATGAACTGCTTGAAGTTTTCAAAAGGACATGTAAAATTTTAATTTCATTTATAACATGTGTTCTTTGACGAAGACTTTTGTTCTATTGTATATTATTTTGTCTTTGTAGTAAGTATGCTGTAAATTTTGTTAATTGATGTTTATTTTCCTTACTTCATTGCACTTTATATTGCACTTTATATTTTTGCTAGGAGGCTATCAAAATCTCTCTCTCTCTCTCTGGTGCACAATTTTCATCACATTCAGAGTAATTTTTATCAGTGGCAACAAAGGAAATCGACTTATTATAATCCCCAAAGCGCTCTTGGTAGAAATTACTCTTTTAAACATCTGACTTACCTTGTAGTTATATATATAGCTTAGTCCCTGATGTTACGGCAGAATTTCAAAACTCGCGGCAATCGCCGATTTGGGTAGCCAGGTGTACTATCAGTGCGCCCTCTACCCAGGTACCTGGAACCATTCTAACTATTCCTCAGATCGTCCCTGTCGCCTCACCGGTGACATCGTTGGAATTTCGATCGCTGTAGCCTGTGTTAATTGCAGTTATTTTGGTGAAGTACAATTTGGCTTTGGCTTTCGCTCGTTTTGGATTTGTTTTTTGGTATTTTCTTGGACCCGATTAGATATTGTTGTTGTTTCTTGACACTTGCTTGTTTTGCTCTCTCTTTCGATTTTTTCATAATGTCTGACTCTTCTTCGAGTATTAGAAGGTGTGTGAGAGGTTGTAAGACCAGGCTTGCTATAGCCTCTATTGATCCCCACTCCATTTGTGTGAAATGTAGAGGTAAAGGTTGCGAGTTGGATGATAGTTGTGATGAATGTGTTATTTTGTCTGAGAGTGAGTGGTTGGAGTATGACCGCTACACTCGTAAGCTTGAAAGGGATAGGATCAGGAGAAGTAAAAGTTTATCTCGTTCTTCTAGGGATTGTTCCCCTCCCCGTGTCAATGAACCTATTGATCCTTCCCCTGTAGTGGTACTTGTAGATCCCACTACTGTTAAACCTAAGGAACCATCTCTGAAGGACATGATGGTGGCCATTCAAGCCCTGGGCGAGAGAGTAGAGTCGCTCGTTGTGGACAGGACTAAATTATGGTCTGATGTGAAGGAGTTACAGAGTGCAAGTGTCAGTGCTAAAGGGTCAGTGAAATTAATCAGTGCAGTGGAGGGTGCGGCTACTCGGACCTGTCGTTCTCCTAGCCCTAGACCTCTTCCAAGCTCCTCAAACCCTGGGAGAAGGAATGTCGACAGGCGAAGGGAGACGAGAGGCGTTAGCTCCTGAGCAGTCGTCCCCTCAAGCGTACCTGTTGACGCTTTCCAGGACGCTCGCCCTCGCTATAGGAAAGGCGAGGTAAAAGTGCTTTCGTCTTCGTCGGATGACGCAGCGCCCAGACAGGGCTGGCGTCTTGCATCGAGACCTCTTAAGAGGAAAATTTCCGCTGTTGAACAGCATCGTGTTATGACGCCTCAGGCGTCAGGTTGCAGCCATTGGAGCAGTCCGGAGCGTTTTCCTTCCTGCTCCGAAGAAAGTTCTCCTGCCAAGCGCCCATCTACTTCAGTAAGAGTCAGAAGGAAGTCGGAAGATGTCAGGCGGCCATCCCCATCGGTTGGAAAACAGTTATCGGAGGCTGGCATGACCTCTGTTCTTAAGAGAAGAGCCCAAATGTGCGCTTTTCTGGCAAATGGGGTTACATCCATGCAGAAGTTGGAGTTACTGTACGCACCTCTTTCTTCGTCCCTTTTCCCACAAGAGCTGGTCAGAGAAGTCTCTTCCGTGTTAGCCCACAAGGCCACAAAGGATTTGGTGTCTAAGACAGCAAGGAAGATTCTGCCTACATCCTTCTCAAGTCGCAAGCCTAAGGAGGAAGCACCATCCCATCAGTTTTCTCAGCCCTTTCGGGGGAAAACATTCGGCAGGGGTAGTACCAGACTCGAGGGAAGGAGAGTGAAGAGGAGAGGCTCAAGACCAGGGCGAAGCAGGGTCTGACTGCATTCGCCTTCAGACAGTGGTAGGAGCCAGGCTAACCAACTTCTGGCAAGTATGGGAGAGGAGAAGAGCAGACCTTTGGTCCATCCAGTTACTCAGGAGGGATACAAAATCCCTTTCCTAGGAAAACCTCCTTAAGTAGTAACTCCGATAGACCTCTAGGCCAGATATAGGCGATGCAACAGCAAATGTCGCTCTTGTTAGAGAAGGAGGCAATAGAGAGGGTGCGAGATTTAGGGTCACCAGGATTTTACAACCACTTGTTCCTGGTTCCCAAGAACTCGGGGTGGATGGTGACCAGTCCTGGATGTGAGTGCACTCAACATCTCCGTACGGAAGACAAAGTTCACTATGGAGACAACGAAATCAGTCCTAGCAGCAGTCAGAAAGGACAACTGGATGGTCTCTTTAGACCTTCAGGATGCGTATTTTCACATCCCCATCCATCCGGACTTCAAGAAATACCTGAGGTTCTTGTACAAAGAGGAAGTATTCCAGTTTCGGGCTCTTTGTTTCGGCCTAAGCACCCCACCTCAAATCTTTACAAAGTTAATGTCAAATGTAGCGGGAATGCTGCATTCAAGAGGTATCAGAGCCTCCCTGTATCTGGACAACTGGCTCCTCAAAGCTCATTCTTACGATCGCTGCCTGGAGGATCTGCAGATGACGAAGTTATCAGAAGAACTGGGTCTTCTGGTAAACAGGGACAAGTCGCAACTGACACCATCCCAAGAGATTCTGTACTTGGGGATGGAGATTCGGAGTCGAGGTTTTCGGGCTTTTCCGTCTGCCTCAAGGACGGAACAAGCCCTGGTGAAACTTCAATGCTTTCTAGGGAAGCAAAAGTGTTCTGCGAGGGATTGGATGAGTCTACTGGGGACCCTTTCCTTGTTGGAGCAGTTTGTCTCCCTGGGAAGACTGAATCTTCGCCCTCTTCAGGTCCCCCTCAATCTACATTGGAACAGGGGAATGGAGCTGGAGACAAAGTGTATCCCCATTTCAGAATCCACAAAGGAATGCCGTCAGTGGTGGAACGACCCCGTCAAACTTCAAGAGGGTCTTTCTCTTGAACAGAGGAACCCAGACCTTGTGTTGTGTTCCGACGCCTCGGACTCGGGGTGGGGAGCAACACTGGGAAAGTTGGAGATCTCGGGTTCCTGGACAAAAGATCAGGAGATCCTTCACATAAATCAGAAGGAGCTATTGGCAGTCCTGTTAGCCCTCAAAGGCTTCGAAGAGTCAGTCCTGAACAGAGTGGTACAGGTCAACTCCGATAATACTACGGCGTTGGCCTACATAGGCAAGCAAGGCGGAACCCACTCGAGGTCCCTTTAAGAGACTGCGAGAGAGCTCCTTTACTGGTCAAGAGAAAGGAATGTAACCCTAGTCACAAGATTTATTCAAGGGGAAAGAAACGTGATGGCAGACAGTCTGAGCAGAAAGGGTCAAGTCTTGTTTACAGAATGGACGCTTCATCAGGAAGTCTGCAAGAACCTGTGGCAGACGTGGGGTCGTCCTTTTATAGACCTGTTTGCAACTACGAAGACGAAGAGGCTGGAGACATATTGTTCCCCAGTGCCAGATCCCGAAGCAGTTCACATCGATGCTTTCCTCATGAAATGGTCCCACCTGGACATGTACGCGTTTCCACCATTCAAGATTGTGCACAAAGTGATGCAAAATTTTGTGTTGCACGAGGGAACCAGAATGACTCTAGTGGCCCCCTTTTGGCCCACAAGAGAGTGGTTCACAGAAGTACTGGAATGGGGTGGACACACCGAGAAGCCTCCCATTGAGAGTAGATCTACTCAAACAACCCCACTTGGAAAGGTAACATCAAAACCTCCAAGCTCTACACCTAACTGCCTTCAGACTATCGAAAAACTCACGAGAGCTAGAGGTTTTTCGAAGGAGGCAGCTAGTGCGATTGCGAGAGCAAGGAGATCTTCCACTATCAAGGTTTAGCAATCCAAGTGGGAGGTTTTTAGAGAATGGTACAGAGACAACTCTGTTTCCTCTTCCAGTACCTCTATGACTCAGATAGCTGACTTCCTTCTGTACCTTGGAAGGAGGCGTAAGGTTTCGACCTCAATCATCAAGGGATACAGGAGCATGTTAGCGGCCATCTTCAGACATAGGAATTTGGATCTGTCCAATAATAAAGATCTCCAGGACCTTCTCAAATCCTTTGAAACGACTAAGGAACGACATCAGGAATCTCCAGCTTAGAATCTAGACATAGTCCTGAAGTTCCTAATGGTAGCAGGTTCGAACCTTTACATTCAGCCTCGTTAAAGGACCTCACCATGAAGACACTTTTTGGTCAGTTTGGCGACACCAAAAAGGGTCGGTGAAATTCATGCCTTCAACAAAAATGTAGACTTTAGAGATATCAAGGCTATCTGCTCCTTACAGCTAGGTTTTCTTGCTAAGAACGAACGCTCTTCATAACCCTGGCCCAAGGCTTTTGAGATTCCGAACCTTTCGGATTTGTTTGGAGCGGAGTTAGAGAAGGTCAGACCCTGTGTCCAGTAAGAGCCCTGAAGTTCTACCTGGAAAGAACAAAGAATTTACGAGGTAAGTCAGAAGCACTTTGGTGCTCAGTCAAGAAACCTTCGCTACAGATGTCTAAGAATGTGCTATCCTTCTTCATCAGGCTCTTAATAAGGGAGGCTCATTCACATTGTAGTGAGACGGACGGACCTCAAGCTTTTGAAGGTCAAGGCACATGAGGTTAGAGCTGTGGCAATGTCTGTAGCCTTCAAACAGAATAGATCCTTGCAGAGCATCATGGACACGACATTCTAGAGGAGCAAATCTGTATTTGCCTCACACTATCTAAAACAATTTCAGACTCTTTATGAGGACTGCTACACCCTGGGACCATTCGTAGCAGGGAGTGCAGTAGCGGGGGAAGGATCTACCACTACATTCCCGTAACCTAATACCCTTTTTCTTCCCTTGGGACTGTTGTATTTTTATGGTTGTTTGTGGAGATTGGACGCAGTCCTCCACAATCATTGATTTGCGCAGTCAGGTGGTCAGTTTGTTCCTTGGGAGCGCCCGGAACAAGGGTATTGGAAGAGGTCCTGTCACATAGAGGTTATACACTGCTTTGACAGCTCCTAGAGGTTTCAGCCCCCTGGGTGGATTGCTGGATCTCTTGAGGAAAGTGGACATAATGAGGCAGGAATTCATTGAAGTCAGTTTCCTTAATAGGTACGTACCCTTAAGCTTGTTTATTAACTCTCAGGTAAATTCCAACAATGTTGGCTGTCTCTGACCCTCCACCAAAGGTGTCAATCACCTATATATATATAACTACCAGGTAAGTCATATGTTTGAAAATGATATTTTCATGATAAAATAAAATTTTCAACATGCTTACCTGGTAGTTATATATAATTTAATTCCCACCCTCCTCCCCTCTAGAGACCAAGGGCAAGCAAGATCTGAGGAATAGTTGGAATGGTTCCAGGTACCGAGTAGAGGGCGCACTGGTGGTGTACACCTGGCAACCCAATCGGCAATTGCTGCGAGTTTGACATTCTGCTGTGACGTCAGGGACTAAGCTATATATATAACTACCAGGTAAATATGTTCAAAAATTTATTTTATTATGAGAATATCATTTCTTCTCAGCACCACTACTACGTTCATTGTAGAGTACACCATTCTTGTTATTTTCATCGGTGTTTTCATTACGAGTGAGTAGGCAGTTTTTTTATAAGTGAAATGGAATACCTGAGATAATTATTTACACCTGATGTATGTGATTATAAGCACACACACACAATATATATGTATGTATATATATATATATATATATATATATATATATATACACTGTATATATATATATATATATATATATATATATATATATATATATATACACTGTATATATATATATATATATATATACACTATATATATATATATATATATATATATATACACTGTATATATATATATATATATATATATATACACTATATATATATATATATACACTATATATATATATATATATATATATACACTGTATATATATATATATATATATACACTATATATATGTATATATATATATATATATATATATATATATATATAATGAATGTATATGTATATATATATATATATATATATATATATATAATGAATGTATATGTATGTATATATATATATATATATATATATAATGAATGTATATATATATATATATATATATATATATATATGAGAGAGAGAGAGAGAGAGAGAGAGAGAGAGAGAGAGAGAGAGAGAGAGAGAGAGAGAGAGAGAGAGAGAGAGATCACACTTCCTCACACATGATGCTTATAATCTTTTGCTCTTTACTAAAAGCAACAATTTCTGTAGAAGAAACTTTTAAAAATAGATATATTTATTCCACTTATGATCAGAATAGTAATTAGGTTCATATTTCAATAGGTGTTTTCTTTCCCTTAACCTGTTTTTTCCTCTCTATAACACTGGAAATGGCTATGGAGAAGGATGGAAATCCATTTATTTTTCTGAAGAAACATTCTTCCATAATGAACTCGGCGGGTTGGATGGAGTGAGTACTGTGGGAATAGGATTTTCTTCTACTTGAAGGATTCGTTGCTGTCTCTTTTAACTGCTGGAGTTAATGCCTTAGTCACCTTCACAAAAATAATCTCGGAAAAATTGCACATTCTTCTATTCCTTGTTTCCGTGTTCGCTCTCTACCTCACCCTCCTTTGAATGGTAATGCATTTTTTTTTTCGAAATCTTCCATTGTCCATTATTTCAACGCTCTATTTCTGCACTGCTTTCTTTATTTGAATTCTCCTGCTTTGTGCGACTTAATAACCATGAGAGTTGAACAGACTAATTGTATTTCGGACAGCCAGTATGGTGTAGGTGACATGGGAATTCGAATGATTAGAATTAGTTCTGAATAATTCCGTTATTAAACATTTATCTGTAGAAGAGATCTTCCGAAATATCCTTTATATTGTTTAAAATAATATGATAGTTGTAAAACTATCAATAGACTTTAATATTTTTAGTTCATTATTAGATTAGGGAATTTGTATACAAATACAATTATATAGTCAATAATTTTAGTCAAGATTTTATTATCTATTCGCCATTAGCAAGTTTTTCTCAGAGTTTAGCACTGTTCAAGTTAAACAAATTTGTTTTTAAATTTTTTAATGAAAGTTGAACCTCTCTCTCTCTCTCTCTCTCTCTCTCTCTCTCTCTCTCTCTCTCTCTCTCTCTCTCTCTCTCTCTCCAAGTTGGTGTCCGTTCCATTGCTTTTTGGTTTACATCAAATTGGTCTTATTTCTATTGATTAATGTATCTAAGTTTGACCTCGTTGAAATCATTAGCTCATGGTCTATGAAAATAGAATGAAAGTTATTTATCATGGTTCTATGAAAATAGAATGAAAGTTATTTATCATAGTATGATACCTAAATGTTTTACTCTATGTAAAAATAAGTAGTTTGTAATCTTCTCCCTTCAGATATACAAATGAATTATTTCCATAACATCAATGGATATAATTAAGAAATATAGTTTCGTGGAAAGAGAAAATAAGATTTCTTTTAAGTTTTATTTTTCTTAACAGATGAAATAGTTACGCAGGCGCGCGCGCACACACACAGATATATATATATATATATATATATATATATATATATATATATATATATATGTATATATATGCAGTATATATATATTTATATATATATATATATATATATATATATATGTGTATATATATATATATGTATATATATATATATGCAGTATATATATATATATATATATATATATATATATATATATATATATATATATATATATATTTATATATATTTATATATAATTATATATACACAAATATAATTTTATATATATATATAATTTTATATATATATAATTTTTATATATAATTTTATATATATATAATTTTTATATATAATTTTATATATATATATATATATATATATATATATATATATATATATATATAAATAAAATACAGTATGAGAGAGAGAGAGAGAGAGAGAGAGAGAGAGAGAGAGAGAGAGAGAGAGAGAGAGAGAGAGAGAGAGAGAGAGAAATGAACAGATGACAGCCTGTAACTAATTTCTCTGAAAAAAGAATTAGTACACCCAATTTTCATTAAGTATTTTTGCCCGATCTTACAGATTTTGGCATTCGACAGACACCCATATCTAAAACTAATATAAAGAATTTGTTGCCTCTCTTGCATCGGCATGCTTACCCATATTGAAATATTTCTCCATTGTATCTAATTTTTATCTGGACGGTCTACGCTGTTACCTGGAGTGTTTACGTCCGTAGCGCCTTAACGTCTCGCCCTCCACCCATCCAAGGCCAATAGAGTTAAAATTCTATTGGCCTTGCACCTACCTTGCCTCCACCAACTCCTTTCTTCATTATCACACTTCACGATTCCTCCTTCCCCGGAGACTATGAACTAGGGACTAGACGTGGGTTCCGACTAGTTCTAGTCAGAAACCACTTCTTGCATTCCTCTTCAACGCGCACATCCTTGTACAGTAGGCTCTAAAACTGATGCAACAAATTGCAAAATTCATCGTACGTACTTCGTTTAGAAACTGGTGGGATTGCCAGTTTGTATATTGTATTCAAATTATTGTCAATATCAGTGATTAACTGTAGAACCACAGAAGGCATTTCCCTAGTGAATTGTCAATGTTAGCTTAATAATTGTTGTTTATTTAAAAAAAAAAAAATCGGCGTTCTCAATGTGTGATATCAAGTGTTTACCATTTAGTGGTAGCAGGAACCACCGAGTGCATGACTATTGGCCTAATATAATTGTAAATTACTTTTATAGTGTTATATCGAAAACTATTATGATCTTTTAAGACAAAGCAGAAAGAAGTTTAGCATCTGATTAAATGAAATATAAGTAAGAAAAAAAGGAAATCCAAGTTAGAACATTGTTGAGAATTAGCTAAATGTTTAGGTCTATTTCTGTAATGAAAGATATATATTTTCCATATGGGTTGTTTGAATATCTACAGTATATGGTTGTAAACATGATTTTCTATTAATTAGGTTTCATTATCATGAGCTTTATAATGCGTTCTTGATTTACACCACAATCATTCAACTTGTTTAGCAAAAATACGTTAAAAACTATCATTCGAGTAACCGTTTTCTATAGGAAATACTAAAGATGTGTTTACATAACTTGGCAATCTCTTTTAAGTCGACCACTTTGAGACGTTGTTAAGTAGCTTGCTTTTACATGCAACTTACAAAAAACACAATCATAATTCTATAATAGGTTAGATAAAGAGATATACATTTCATAATATATTTAATAGATATATTTACATATACGTATATATATATATATATATATATATATATATATATATATATATATATATATATATATATATCTTGAAACTGAAAAAGTTAATAAATAATTACAATTCCCAATGCATATTCATTTCATAATCTATTACATAAAATATGTCTACTAAAACACACACACACAACAAATTATATATATATATATATATATATATATATATATATATATATATATATATATATTACACACATACATAAACACACACAGACAGGTCTTGAAACTAAATAAGTTAATAAATAATACAATTCCTAATAAAACAAAATAGTATTTTCTTCTTGAAACGTTAAAACTAGATATAATTAGCGTTACTTTTATTCATCAACAAAGAAAACGCAAAAAGATAGGATACCGTATATTCATTATTTTGTGTAAGACCCTAAATTGTCAATAACTGAATTTAACCTCCTCGAGATTGCCTCCAACAATTACTCACATAGCTTGGTTCTTCTTAAGGATTCCCACTCAAATAAACAGTGGTTCATGAGTAAATGTTTTTATTTAAGTGCACTGCCTTCCCATTCTTTTGTCATAATCGCCCATAGGTTCTCGGTGGGGTTGATCTCTGTTGGTTTGGCTAGCCAGTCAATCCTAATGATTTCTGGTGGGTTTTAAACCACTCCTGGACGACAAGCCTGTTATGAATAGAAGAGATGTCCATAGCTACATTTATGGGGACAGGGTCAGTATTCAGCAGGCCTCTCACAGAGGGAATAATTACTTCGAAAATTTCAACATACTAGGGACCATTTAACCGTTCATGAATAGGGACTAAAGCCCCCCAGTCCACATGCTGAAATCCATCCCCACACGCCGGTGGTGATTCTGCCACTTCAAGGAAACGGCTGCATATATTTATCCTCATATCGAAAGAGGGGGAGACAAAAATATAAAATATACTATATATTATAGCCTAGGTCTAAGTCAGATATGATTATTAGCATAGACTAATTTGGACTAAAATTTAGGACTTGTAAGCCTCAAGTTAGATTATCCATGAAAACTAATGAAAAGTTTTTCTCAAACTTAAGGATGTATAGGCTTAAGTCTGAAATGAAATCATGCACATAACCAAATAAATCATCGTAGACCAAATAATGATCAGGTATTGCCAAATAATGTAATGGGTTCCAAAAACACACAAATAATAAAGTATCTGCATTATTGTCATTATTATTAAATGATGAATCACGCCATTAATGACGATCATGTTTTACTGTTGGAGATGACCGTCATCTAACGTTGGAACAAGCAAATTGATTATCATTATTAATTAGCTAAGCTACAAAAAAAGCAAGATGCTATAAGCCCAAGGGTTCAAACGGGAAAAAATAGTCCACCGAGGAAAGGAAATAAATAGACAATGTGAGAAAAAAATGACAATAAAATATTTTAAAAACAGTAACATCAAAACAGATATATCATATATAAACCATAAAAACTTATGTCAGCCTGTTCAACATGAAAACATTTGCTGCGACTTTGAACTTTTGAAGTTCTACTGATTCAACTACCCGATTAGGATCATTCTACAACTTGGTCACAGCTGTATTAAAACTTCTAGAATACTGTGTAGTATTGAGCCTCATGATGGAGAAGGCCTGACCATTAGAATTGACTGCTTGCCTAGTATAAACAGGAAGGAACTGTCCGGGAAGATCTGAATTTAAAGGATGATCAGAATTATGAAAAATCTTATGCAACATACATAAAAAACTGATGTACGACAGTGCCAGAGATTAATATCTAGATCAAAAATAAGAAATTGAATAGACCGCAAGTTCCTTGTCCAACAAATTGCCATTTTTTCCTTGAACTCCAACAGTAAAGCCTTCCTTTCTCGTCCTTGCAAAACGTTTTCTCTTCACACCAGGTAACTTTATCCTAGAAACTGGTCTCTCCTAGATGTTGAAGAGTGAAGCCAAGGTGCTGTTCTTTGTGGACTTTGGTAAGGAAAGGCTTCTTGGCATAAATTCTACATTCAAGACCCTCTCTCAAATGACATCTTATAGTAGAGTTTGATATGTGGAGTCTAGTTTCTTTTTTAACTATTGTTGATGATGTTACTGGATGTTCTCTTACAAATTCAAAACTTTAGCTGTCTTCCTCTTCTGTCGAACAGCGAGGTCGACCAGATCATCTTTGATTTTGTAGCCCTAGTAATCCTACTTCATCATATCTCTTCAGCTATCTAAATACAGTTGTTGTATGGAGATTGAAACGTTGTGCTATTTCTTGCACTGGAATTTGTGTCTTATGTAATACAATTACAGAGACATCCTAACTGCTTCTGATACCTCGGTTCGCAGTCGCAGACTAATCAGCAGCTGTTTCATCTTGATAAAAGTTTGCATAATCACTGTCACCTGATTCATCTTAAAAGATGCATAATTACGGTGTTCGTTTGGTAGTTCTGACTGCAGCTGATGTGGGGGCGTTGGGATCAAGCCCTCCTCCCCACCCTGGCTGGCCATGGGGATATTAGAGCATCATTCCCTCCCCCCCAGTAAGAAACAGCTTGTGATTAATAGGCTCTGTAGATAATGTTAGGTTTTTGTCATGGGTCGAAACCGAAGTATAAAGCTAAAGTTGAGTCATAACGGCCGAGTCCTGGAAGCTAAAATCAGAACTACCAAGCATACCAACTTCTCTGTTGGATCTAGGCACATTCATGGTTGATTATGTTGATTATGTGTAATGCTACGGAGATTATAAATTTATATTCTATTGATACTCGCATGATTTTATGCATCTCTGTTAAAAATAATTGATAATACACTTATTCCATATTTGTTTCAACTTTGCTCGAAATATACATCGGTTATGTTGGTAATCCTGTGTTTAACAAACATTTTGAATAGATTCATCTCTATGATAATTACTATACTTTGAAGTAATTACTCTCTCCGTAGTTTTTTATTGTTATAAATATCATAGATTTGATATTTGTGCATCAAATGTTAGAATTATTTTGTTTGAAAAGAGCTTTCAATGTGAGAAAAAATAAGGTTTTGAGATATGCTCTGTAGTTGCCAGTTGGAGAATTTCGAATTAAATCTTCTGAAATTTGCTGCATCAGTTTTGACACCGACTGTACATAACCTCATAAACCTTACCTAGAGCCTTTCTCCTTTCCTCCCACTATCTCTAAAAAAGCTTTTTTGGGCTCAGGCCATGTCGTCCTGATTGAAGGTTCCTTTCAGTAGCTTCCTAGGGTATATTTGACTATAGTGATATTCCCAGAGAATTTAACTAAAAGTCTCCAGAATTCTAACTCCTGGCACGAATATCCTTAGTGTTTCCTCTTAGGATATCGCATAATATCAGGGGACGTATTCTTGACACCCCACATAGCAATCTGCACCCCGCATAGCGTTTACGCTTAGAGGGGAAAAGTGGCAAAATAAAAGAGGAGCCGTTACAAAATTCTCCTCCTCCGTTACTGTTTGAGTACTCAGATGACATCATAACCGTTGGCCATCTTTATTCCTTTCTGTAGCGTGCCAGCGCAGTGATTTTTCCCAGTGCTCTTACGTTATTTTGGATAATTATGCAATCTCCAGCATCTTCTGCATCTGGAAAGTTGAGTATTTGATTCTTATATTGTATTAATTTAGCTCTGACCATAAAGTAAGATTTAACTCGAAATAAACTATGTTTTTGGCAGAGCTATTTCCTGGACCGGAGGCACCTTCGGCACTGTCGTTCGTAACGCATGTGTTATTACGACTTTCCCGGTATTATAGCTGAAATAAAATATATTTAGCTATGTAGTCTTCATTGCTAGGAATTTATTATATTATGCCGATAGTATTCTTTAATTTTGGCAAATTAGGTAGCCAATCTTGTTGACGCTAGGCTTCCTAGCCTAAGTGTTTTAGTTTACTCTCCTGCATGATATAATAGGAGTTCCTGGTGTTATTAAAATTAAATGAAGATATTAGGCAATTTATATGGATTGCATAATAAATTTCCTCTTCCAAGATAGTATAAGTAAGAGCTTCGATGAGTAAGGTAGTCGATCTCACTGTCACTAGGCTAATAGCCTAGTGGCTTTAGTATACTTTCATACAATCTCCCCGAATACCTTGATGTATAAGGTAATCCCTTCTTTCCTCTGAGTATAGCCTATGGCTATGATCCTAGCCGGCCTTGCCTTGAATTGTGATTCTGGTAAGGTTAGGCTAGGGTTTCTGCCCCTTTACCAAGCCATTGTTCATAAGCTTTGAGTTTAGGTCAGAACCTCAGAGTACTTGTTGTGTGCCATCTTCTGCCTAATAGGGTGAATGTACTCCCCTATTGGGCTTAGCTGGTTGGCATAGGAGGCCTTGCCTCACTAGACTGCACTTGGAGGGGTCATGGGATCCCCTTCTCTCTGTGGTCTAGCGACTAGTCCAATACCTACGGATCCTAGGCTATAGGATAGTGTTTGTTCTTGGCCTAGGATGGTGTAGGCTCTGTTTCTTTATTAGTTAGGTGACGGCTGATGATGCCGGTCGCTTTACTGTATTAACGCACCCTAGGCTGGAGAATGTACTCTCCTTCAGCCTAGGATGCTAATGATAATGAAACAGAGTTTCCTTTTGGTGTGATAGGGACGGCTTGCCGGCTCCTATCACACCTCATACAGGACCCTTTTCCCCCGTCCCTTTCTGTCCTTTAGTGATGGCCTAGCCTTCACGTATCTGTGTCCGTCATCCTACAATTTCGCCGTGTGCCGGCGATTTGTAAGACTGACTCGGTACTTCTGCCCGTATGGCCTAGTCGTTCAGGGTAGTTGTTTCAGCACGTCTAGCTACAAGCAGGAGACCCTTTGCCTTTGAGTGTTCTTCAGTCCTCCCTTCGTCTGCCATCCGCTGCATTTGTCAGATTGACTCCGGCATAAGCTGCGGATGGATGGAAGCTTGATTATGATATGTCTCCCCTTCCATTTAAACCCTCATTGAGGAGGAAGGAAGTGGTTCAGTGGCTAGTGCCGCCACTGTTCTTCATCTGCCTTCACTCCTTGCTTTCTCTCTATCTATTGGCTAGTACCGCCAACCTCTGTGTGGCCGCCGACTACTGGTCTTGCCGGCAAGATGCAGGCTAGGCTAGTAGTCCGACGGCCATTGATTCACTTTCACCCTGACTGTGCCGGCGAGAGCCGGCGGTGTCTGCCCTTGGTCACTACCCAGTCACATTGAATGATGGCTGGGATGGTGTGCCTTCGGTCGGTGACCCTCCGGCAACCCGGGGGTTTGCCGGCAACGCAGCTGCCTCCAACTATTCTTAGTGTTTATACTTGGCCACTATCCAGTCACATTGAATGATGGCTGGGTTGGTGTGCCTTCAGTTGGTGACCCGGTGGGTCGCCGGCAAGCCGGAGGGCTGCCAAATACACATACAATGAATTTTGTGACAGTTGAATCAAGTCTAAGTACTAGCATTGCTGGCAGTAACTGCTGTATATGAAAACTGTAGCCAGTACATCTGTAGTATAGAGTATACTGCAGATTGAAAACTATGGGAATTAATTATACAGTAGCTAAAGTTTTCTAACATACTCTGTGCTTCCAGGCATAGTCTATTGTTGAGACCAAATAGAATTGGGAAAGGAATTCACTTTTCTCTTTACACTGATTATTGATCAGTCCTTTAATCCTCGCTATTAACTTTTGGAAGTGAGTGTCGTTTACACTACTCTATCCTTAG
Source organism: Palaemon carinicauda (assembly GCF_036898095.1). NCBI lineage: Eukaryota > Metazoa > Arthropoda > Malacostraca > Decapoda > Palaemonidae > Palaemon > Palaemon carinicauda. The sequence continues at coordinate 16,984,914 of NC_090727.1, read as the reverse complement.
GGATTAAAATCTTCCATGGGGCCTCTTACTGAAGATACCCTAGAATTAATAGCGAGGGAGGTCACAGCAATTGGCTGGGCAGGAATCACATGTATGTGTCTCTCCTATTTAATTTCCAGCTTACCTATCCCAAGCTTCATGCAATAAAATAGTAAAAAAAAAAAAAAAAAGAATTATTATAATAGTTGTTATAATATTTATAAGTCTAATGAGATAGACTATATACCCATATTATTTTCCTCTCTTTACAGGAGGACTATGTCAAGTGCGACAGCGTGTTCTGCAGCATCCGCCGCAAGAACTTCTATGGCCATCTGGGGTGTAGGACACACTCCCGCTGTTCCATCACCAAGGGAGCTCTGAAATACTGGGACCCACAGGTACAGTATGTGCAGTATGTAAGGACCTGTTAGATGAGGCTTTTGATAATCCCAAGACAGCAGAGTCAAGGGATGCAGCTCGGGATAAACTACGCAAATGAGTGCGTGGTTTCCAAAAGAACTCCATGGGGCCTTGCCTCCCTAATGAGCGTATGAGAGCTCTACTATTCCCCAAAGCATCTGCGGATGCTGTTATTCCTGAGCCTCACCCTGAGATCCCTTGTATCCAGTTATCCGTCGACACGGATGTCTCGTATGCGATGAAGGACATCCATCTTGATGAAAGGATGTCAGAAGTGTCAGAGGACACCGAGAAAGACCTTTTGGAAGAAGGTCGAGAAGAGGAGTCAACGGTGGCTCCTGAGACGGAAGAAGAGGTCGAAACAATCTCTGTTTTGTCGGTTCTTGCACCAGAACCTGTTCCCTGTACATCATCCGCTCCTCAATCTACGAAGTCAGATGGAACCTTGGCTGCCATCAAAGCTATGATGTACCTGTATGATAAAAAGATTGAGAAGAGGGAAGCTGATCTCGAGGAGGAGATTCTTCGGATCACGTTTTCCCGCGGGTCTCAGCGGAGACTCAATGTGAAGGATCTTCCCACGTGTTCAGAAGTCAACCCATGGAAGCATGCTGAGTACATGCCCATAACCACGGGAAAGATCGTCATTTCTGAAAAGCCGGGTGCTGTCCCCCTTGAGGACGTCGAGTTCTGGCCTAGCTTTGAGTCCTATCCCGACTGCTTCGTTCGTCTTAGGACGGAACCAGTTTCTAATTAAGAAACAGAGCCTAAGGAGGTCATAGTGCTTGAATATTTGAAGGCTCAGGCTTTGTTCGCCAGCAGTCTAAAGCGCAAGGGCTTCATCAATTCTAAGGTGCCGGGCCTAGTAAGAAACGTCCATCTTTTCTTGCTCCTACAACTATGGTTTTCCCCTTCGCGGAGAAATCTTTCAAAGCAGTGGTTAAGGCAGTGGAAGCAGGGAAACCTTGCCCGACACTAGAAGAGTGTAGACCCTTCTCCCTGGCCTTACCAGCAGATCATAATGACTGGAAGGACATTCAACCTTCTCAGTCGAGAAGTTGGAGGTTGACATCGCTGGACGGCAGTTCAACGAGAACCTCCCCAAGTTGTCTGAGTTTCTCCTACGTAGAGAACTGGATACGAAGGAGAGGCTAGCTGCCTCTCTGTCCTTTCAGGTGTCCATGGAGGCAATGGCCAGCGAACAAAGGACACCAGAAATGTTCATGGTCCTGGCCAAGGCACATTCAGCAACCTTAACAAAAGACTTTTACAGCTTTGTTAAGGCAAAAAGGGCGTGTAGAGAGTTCGTGTTTGCCTCGGCTGCGGTCAAACACGAGCCTAGGAAGTTGATATCCTCTAACATCTGGGGCAAAGATCTGTTTCCGAACGATTTAGTCAAGGAAATTGTTGACAAGGCTGCCACGGAGAATAGAAATCTTCTCCAGAAGTGGGGCATGTCAGCAAAAAGGAAGTCTTCTCCGGATGAGGGTCCCCAACCGAAGAGAAAGACAAAAAGAGCAAGGTTGCCTTCTCGCCCTGCTAGACAACAACTTTCCGGGACCGCGGCGCCACAGATGATGGTACAACCCCCACCTACCTACCAGTTGGTACCTCAGCAACCAGTGATTCAGTCACCAGCCTTTACTCCTGCCTTTGAGAGGCAGACCACTACCTTTCGCCCTAGGAGTATGGGCTCAGGTAGAGACTCCTCTAGACGCCCCTATAGAGGAAGAGGAGGTAGGGGAGTAAGCAGTCGAGGAGGCAAGCCCTCCGGAAACCAGAGGCAATGAGATGCTTCCGGTAGGAGGAACCAGGAGGAAGACTTCGACTTTTCTGGGATCGTTGGACCTTCGATCCCTGGGCCCACAGCATCATCAAGAATGGACTGGGCTGGAGCTGGAAGACAGCTCCACCGACATTTCCTCAGTTCTTCCATCACTTCAACCCCGTTCTGGAAGAATACGTCCGAGAGCTCTTGAGCAAACGGGTGATCAAGAGGGAAAAGTTCATCAAATTCCAAGGGAGGCTGTTTTGTGTTCCCAAGAAGGACTCAGACAAACTCAGAGTCATTCTAGACTTGTCTCCTCTCAATAAGTTTATCGAGAGCAAAAAGTTCAAGATGTTAATCCTTCATCACATCAAGGCCCTATTGCCCAAAAAGGCATACACAGTCTCTATAAACATGGCGGATGCCTATTGGCATATTCCGATGAATCGCCAGATCTCCTCCTACCTAGGTTTCAGGCTACAAAAAAGAAAGTACGTTTTCAAAGCCATGCCCTTTGAGCTAAAACGTAGCCCCAAGGATCTTCACGAAAATTGCAGAAGCAGTCGTGCAACAACTTCGTCTGCAAGGTGTACAGGTGGTGTCATACCTGGACGATTGGCTGGTGTGGGCAGCATCAGAAGAGGAATGCTTGCAGGCATCCAAGAAAGTGATCCAGTTCCTAGAACATCTAGGATTCAAAATAAACACCAAAAAGTCTCGACTATCTCCAGCTCCGAAGTTCCAACGGTTAGGCATACATTAGGATTTACAGTCACACCGCCTCTCCATTCCATTAAAGAAGAGGAGAGAGATAGCGTGATCTGTCAAGAGAGACTTAAAATCCAGTCGGATTTCAAGACGCCAACAGGAGAGTGTGCTAGGCGCTCTCCAATTTGCTTCAGTGACAGACCCAGTGTTGAAAGCACAGCTGAAAGATGCATCAGGAGTCTGGAGAAGATACGCATCAAACGCTCGAAGAGATCAAAGAAGACCACTACCTATTCGGCTACGATCACTTCCCAAGCCATGGTCACAGGCCGGAAAGCTCAGGAGGTCAGTACCTCTACAACCTCCTCCACCCTCAGTTGTCATCCATTTGGACGCTTCACTGGAAGGATGCAGGGGTCACTCCCATCGGCGCAGAGTTCAGGGAACTTGGTCCTCCTTGTTCAGGACCTTTCACATCATCTGGGAGGCCATAGCAGTCTTTCTTACACTGAAGAAGTTGTCCCCTCGTCCTTCAGTCCACATAAGATTGGTTCTGGACAGCGAAGTAGTGGTAAGATGTCTGAATTGTCAAGGCTGAAGATCGCCTCAACTCAACCAAGTGATGTTGGCCATCTTCCGACTAGCAGAAAAGAAGAGATGGCACTTAACAGCAGTTCACCTTCAAGGGTTCCGCAATGTGACAGCGGACGCTCTATCCGGGATAGCTCCGATAGAGTCAGAATGGTCCCTAGACGCAGAATCATTCTCCTTCATCTTGCATCAAGTCCCAGAACTGCAGATAGACCTCTTTGCAACGAGCGACAACACGAAAATTCCTCAATACGTGGCCCCCTACGAGGACCCTCGAGCGGAAGCAGTGGACGCCATGTTCCTGGACTGGAACAAATGGACCAGGATTTACCTGTTCCCTCCGCACAACCTGCTGTTGAAGGTCCTCACCAAGCTGAGATCGTTCCGGGGAACAGCAGCCCTAGTGGCCCCCAAATGGCCCCGGAGCAACTGGTTCCCCCTGATTCTGGAATTACAGCCAAGACTGATTCCCCTGCCGGACCCAGTTCTGTCTCAAGTTCAGAAGTCGACTGTCTTCGCTTCATTACAGAAAACTCGAGACCTTCATCTCATGATTTTCTCTCCCTAGCAGTTAAGGAAAGGTTCGGGATCTCGAAGGAAAGTATTGACTTCTTGGAGGAATATAAGTCAAAATCTACTAGAAGACCATACGAGTCATCTTGGAAGAAATGGGCAGCTTTTGTCAAGGCAAAGAATCCAAAGGAAATCTCAATGGATTTCTGTTTGTCCTTCTTTATTCACCTTCATGAACAAGGTTTAGCAGCCAACACGATAACCACTTGTAAATCCGCCTTGACAAGACCTCTACTGTATGCCTTCCAGATAGACTTGTCTAATGAAATTTTCAATAAAATACCTAAAGCATGTGCCAGACTTCGACCTGCAGCACCTCCAAGGCCCATCTCGTGGTTTTTTGATAAGGTGCTACCATTTTGCTTCATGTTTGGACAATGCGACTTGTTCTTTGAAAGATTTGACTAAGAAAGTTATTTTCTTGTTTGCTCTAGCCTCGGGGGCTAGAGTTAGTGAGATAGTGGCCTTGTCTAGAGAAGAAGGGCATATCCAGTTTGCTGAAACGGGTGAGTTAAACCTCTTTCCCGACCCATCGTTTCTCGCCAAGAACGAGCAACCCACTAAGAGGTGGGGTCCCTGGAGAATCTGCCTTCTGAAGGAAGATGTCTCACTGTGTCCAGTGGAGAGTCTAAAGGTCTATCTTTGCAGAACTTCAGACTTCAGGGGAGGACAGCTCTTTAAAGGGGAAACATTGGGTTCAAACTTATCACTTAAGCAACTAAGGGCGAAAATCACCTACTTTATTTGCAGAGCAGATCCTGACAGTACACCCGCAGGTCACGATCCTAGGAAGATTGCTCCTTCATTGAATTTCTTCCAACTGATGGACTTCGAGAGTCTTCGCTCGTTTACTGGATGGAAGTCATCCAGGGTGTTCTTTAAACACTATGCGAAGCAAGTGCAGGAGCTTAAGCATTTTGTGGTGGCAGCAGGTAGTGTTAAAACCTGTCGCTTAGTGCTGCGAGGAACAGTGAATTATGTGGGACTGTAATTCTGAAGGGTGTGCATGTTGGCACTTTATAGTGCAACATGGTAGTGAAATGTCATCAGTGTGACATTATGGACTGTTCCAATATACTAAGGTGATATAACATAGACTGAACACTAGTGCCATGTGTTTTTTACACAAGTGTAAATAGATAAATTCTCAGAAAACAGTAAAAAAATTCCATATGAAGTGGCAAAGTTTTATTTTCAGATAAAACAAGCATTCTGATATAATTTATCATGTCCATGTTATTGAAACGATTTCTTCATTTACATTTTTTACATTATTTTGAATATATGTTGAACCTTATTTATCATTTAACAATAAATGATTACAGTGAACCCTCGTTTATCGCGGTAGATAGGTTCCAGACCCGACCGCGATAGGTGAAAATCCGCGAAGTAGTGTCATCATATTTACCTATTTATTTAACATGTATATTCAGACTTTTAAAACCTTCCCTTGTACGTAGTACTGTTAACAAACTACCCTTTAATGTACAGAACACTTAATGCATGTACTACAGTACCCTAAACTAATACAGGCACAAATATTAAAGGCGATTTTATATCATGCGTTTCCTAAACACTCCAATAAGCACGATAAAAAATGGCAACCAATGTTTTGTTTACGTTTCTCTGATCATAATGAAGAAACAAACGCATTTAGTGTACTGTACACATCTGTGTATAGGTTAGTTTTTGCATCGATTATATTGATTATACAGTATGTTGATTTTGTTATTACCAATGTTTTACTTTATTTTTCTTAGGACTTCCAAATGAAATGTTTTTCTTTATGACGCCGCCTGAAATGACGGCGTCATAAAGTACGCTCAGTAAACAACCACGCTCAGTAAACAAAGAAGGCATTTAACGAGCATGATGAAAGTGATAAATAATTATATTTACAGTAAAAGCTTTTAGAAAATATGTTATTACAAATATTATTTACCGTATCTATATAAAATCATACAGTACATACTGTATGTAGCAAAGCAGAAAAACAATTTACGAGAGAGAGAGAGAGAGAGAGAGAGAGAGAGAGAGAGAGAGAGAGAGAGAGAGAGAGAGAGAGAGAGAGAGATTGTTTTACGTACGTAAATGTAAATTTAAAGAAAAAAAAATATGATAGGTTACAACATGTATACTCTTCAGAATTTTAAAACCTTCATTATACAGTACTAAACTAAAACAGGCACAAATATTAAAATGTTAGAATATTAAAGTAAAAAATAAAGATTGTTACTGTACTCACCATGAAAGAAGTTCAAGAAAAACTTGAATGATGCTGGCGATGAATTTGCTGCACAGTAGAAATGATGATGATGAAGCTGATGATGTCTTCTACTGTGCAGCCAATGATGTATTTTACGTCTCTTCAGACGGAGGTGTCTTTTCCTGGGACACCTCTTCAACTTCTTCCTGGGACACTTCTTCAATTTCTTCCGAGGGCATTGTGATCGGAAGTTGCTGCCGCTGCTGCTTTTTTCGCAAGAGCATCCTGTAGGGAGTCATGTGTTCATCGATCTTGTTGCAGAATTGCATAGAACGAACCATATCCTCGTCCCACTCTTGCAACATTTCTTTCACCTCCTTCGCAAGCTTGCAGAGCTTGGCAAGCCGTTCTAATGTTAAGCCCGTTTCTTCGACATTTTCTTGGATCTCTTCCTGTGTTTCACTGTCTTCTTCACTGGCCGATTTCGTCAGGTCTTTGAGGTCTGCGGCCGCTTAACTTCTACCGTCTTTTAACATATCGAGAAGTGTCACCTTCTCAGCAATCGTCATCATTCTTCGGTGGCGTTTAGGCTCACTACCAGCCTTAGTAGAAGCAGAACGCTTGGGAGGCATTGTACAGTAGGGTTTAACAGAAAGTTCAACAAAAAGTTCAACTTAAAACAGTCATGCACAGCACAGATTAAAGACCACAATAACTTAACAACATCTACACAGCGATATGGCGGGAGACAAAGTGACCGCGAAATCGTAGATGCTGGAAGTTGGAGATGCGGGCAAAACACCAATCACAGGCTAGATAACAAAACTTGAGTTCTGATTCGTCATCTATCAGCGCTTGAACCAATCACAACCCGTCTTATATGCTACGTAGGTTACCAATTCAAAGTACAAGATACCGTGCGTATACTGTACTGTACAGTAATAATAATAATAATAATAAATAATGATACTGTAATAATAATAATAATAAATAATTATACTGTAATAATAATAATAATAATTTTAACAACAACAACAACAACAATAATAATAATAATAACAATAATAATAATACAGCTTTACGTACGCTATTTTACGCTTTTGTTGTAGGATGTGTGTCTCTCTCTCTCTCTATCTCTCTCTCTCTCTCTCTCTCTCTCTCGTACGCTTATTCGAAATGTGATTTTTTGCAACAAAGATTATTATTGGATGCAGTACTACGTACGTACAAAAGATTCATGGAAAAGTAGCACATCCATTACATTTGTAGTACAGTAGTAGCCATCAGCAGCCTTACACCATTCTAATATGGTATGACTGCATCTGATTTGCGTTTCATGTTCGATTTAATTTTACTACGTACTGTATACAGTACTGAATTATCGTATGATCACATTCTCTTTTCGTGTTTTATTTCTTTCTGTGCTGAATTATATGTCATATGTAATGCAGTAAGAGCAGATATTACTAATTACAGTATTAATGGAATTGACAGGTAACGAAATATCGTATTTGGGGTCTTCAGATATCGCGGTACATACTGTATTTTCGAAATTTCCGGAAAATCCGCGATATGTATATATATTTTTGGGCTCAAGCCATGTCGTCCTGATGGAAGTTCCTTAAAGGCAGCTTCCTAGGGTATATTACAACTACAGCGATATTCCCAGAGAATTTACCTTCAGGTACCCAGAATTCTAACTCCTGGAGCGAGTATCCCTAAAAAAGACCTTAGGGATATCGTAAATATCAGTGGACGTATTCTTGACACGCCTCATAGCAATCTATACCCCGAATAGAGTTAACACTTCGTAGGGGTAAAATGGCAAGAAAACGAAAACGATAAGAAAGGGGGGAGCCGTTCATAAGGCATCCCTCCTCCCCGTTTCGAAAGCGTGCCCTGCGCCGCTCACGGCGCCATCTGTATTCCTTTTTGCGTAGCTCTACGACTCGGTGTATTTTCCCTGTTTACTACCCAATCTTGGAATTTTCTCGTTAATAATGCTTTCTCCAACTTCTTCTGCCTCGGATAAGTTGAGTATTATTTCTTTTATGTATAAATGTAGGCTCTTGGTTAAAATTAAAGTTATTAAAAGAGTTATCTTTGATACAAGAGCTGTTACCTGCTGGAGGCATCATGGATGCTGTCGCTCGCTAGAATAGGATTTATTTGTTAGCAAGAGCGACGTTCCCAGCCCCCTTTGCGCTTAAATATTAGCTACTTAGCTTATTTAGGAATTCTGTTATGATGCGATAGAAGTGTGCCTGGCGAAATTGCCAAGGCTACCAACACTAGTCTTCGTAGGCTAGTTGTTGGCCTATGTACTTCCTGCATGATAATTAGTCTTCCAAATGTGAAATTATTGCTTTAAGCGTTAGGCAACGTTATACATATTAGTCCTTTTCGAGTACCTTCCAAGATAGTATTGATGTGAGTTTCGGTGAATTAGGTAATCGATTCTCTTAGTGCCTAGGCTAGGTTGTCTTAGGTCATTATAATATTATCTGTTCCCCGTTTGCTCCCTTCTCTTTGGGGAAGGGGCAAACCCTTTCCCTCTGTTTAAGCCTTAGGCTTAACTCTAGTGGTTTATTTGAATTAATCTTCAAATATATCTATGCTGGAGTAGTACTGTACTTTCCCGTTCCAACAGTATTGGTTCAGAGGGTGACAGTACAACAGTGTTTAGTCTGAGCCCAGTTTGTCTGGCATGGGGCAGAGTCTCCCTTGCCGATTGACTCGGGCACTAAGGGTTCCCCCCTTAGTCCACCTTGTTGGGTTCCAGTAGTGATCCCTTTACTCGGTGACTCATCAGACTGTCCTTGCCGTTCCGGTCTCGGGATATGTTCCCTTTTCTGGAAAGGCAATTCCTTCCTTGCCGTGGTTCGTGGGAGGCAGCCAGTAGTGCCGGCCTCCCTCTCGGGTCTTTCTCTAACTGAGATGAACTGTCTTAGTTGGGAATGACCCTTAACCAAGGTAAGGTTGGATAGGACCCTCTGTCCTTCCCTTCTCTTTTTCCGTTCATTGTGTCAGTCGTCTGCATCCTTGCCTAGCCTAGGTTGGGATGAGGAACTGACGTGGTCTCCTGTCGGCCGGCAAAGTGTGCCGACCGGCAGAGACCATTACTGTGAGTGCTGCCCGGTCCTTTCTTGGTCCCTCTATCGCTGCCGTCTGAAAATTCAGTAGGCAGCGGTTAGGAAGCTTGACTTAGTGTCTTCCCCTTCCTTTCGGCACTCTTTCGGGTGCCGGGCCCAGAGACTTATAGTCTCTTAACCCGGCACTCATTCTTTTGTCTTAGTATGTGTTGTCCTTGCCGTCTGCCGGCCTACAGGCCGGCCGTCGGTGGGGAGGGGTGTTCTCCAGTTCTCTTGCTGTCGGTCGGCGTTGGGTGTATACCTTTGCCGGCCGGTCTATTGCTCATCTGCCGGCCACTACAAGTGGGGCCGGCAGCCGAGCGCTGCCTAGTGTGTGGGGGCCAGCCGGCAGGGTTTGTTTACTGCTGCCGGCCGGCCCGCGACACTGCCCAGTCAGCCGGCCACTAAATATGATGGCCGGCAACTCAGTGCAAACCGGGTGGCTACGGTCTGGCAACCACTGCCGGCCGGTTCAGGCATGGGTTCTGGAGTTCTCCCCAATAAAGGTGATCTGATGTTGTGTACTTGAGATCTACCTTTCGAAAACAAGGGGGGGGGGGGTGCTGAGCGGCAATAGCCGGCTGGCACACCACCCTCAGGTACTGTATCAGTCCTCTCTTGGTGGTATATTCAACCAAGGGAGTTCATGATGTAGTAGGTTACAACACTGTCTTTTCTATCTTACTTGTGTTACTGGTATAATCACCTGGTGTCGCCTTACAAGGATAAAAGATAATTCTTTTATTCCTGGCCAGAATGGTATTATTTTACCTTAGGTGTGAGCTACACCTAATTTCCTTTGGAAATACGTTCTCTGGTTATTCTAGTAAAGACTAACTATGTGACTTGGCCGGTGGGCTTCCACAGGTGTTTGTGTGGGTTTCACAAGTAGGTGTCTTTCCCTTATTCTTTTGTTGAATACTCATTTGTTACATGTGAATTAAAATTCACTTGATATTCATGGAAATTTTTCTTCTTTTACAGGAGGAGCATCCGAAGTGTGATAGTGTCTTCTGCAATGTCCGCAGTAAGAACTTTTGCGGACATACCTCGTGTAGGAGGCACGCGGCTTGTGCAGCCTCCAATGATGAACATCGTTACTGGGATCCGCAGGTATGTGCTGTATGTACTAACCTGCTATCAGAGGCTTTTGAATCCCCTAGGTCGGCGGAGTCAAGAGATGCAGCGAGGGAGAGGCTTCGTGTATGGGTAAGGGGTTTTCAGAAAAACACCACTGGACCTTATCTTCCTAACGAGAAGATGAGGGCATACCTTTTTCCCAAGGCTTCCCCTGATGCTGTTGTTCCCCAGCCTCGGCCGGAGATCCCTCTGATCCAGATCCCAGTGGAGGAGGATGTCGCTGACGCCTTGCAGGACATCCAGTTGGACGACAAGATGTCCGACTTGTCTGATCGTGCGGAGCAGGATCTCCTCGCAGAGGGCGAGGAGCAGGATCGAGATCCTATTGCCGTGGAGGAAGAGGTTCCCGTATCATCAGACGTGCCGGTTCAGGTCCCTGAACCTATCCCCTCTACCTCGTCCGCTCTTCCAGCAGAGCTTGGACAGGCTCTCTCTTCCATCGTTGGTATGATCCAACAGATGCAGAGGGAGAATAATCAGAAGGCCGCTACTTTGGAGCTCCAGATGCAGAAGATCACAGCATCACGTGGACCTCCAAAGAAGCTCAACGTTAAGGACCTTCCTCTGTGCTCGGATGCCAACCCGTGGAGATATGCCGAGCACATGCCGATGACGATTGGGAAGATCGTCATGTCGGAGAAACTGGGTTCAGTTCCCCTTGAGGAGGTGGAATTCTGGCCCAGTAGAGGGGCCTACCCGGACTGCTATGTCCGTTTGAAGAAGGAGCCGGCTTCGAAGGAGGAGACGGAACCAAAGGAAGTGATTATCCTAGATCACTCCAAGGCTCAAGCCACTTTGACAGCTGCTTTAAAGGAGAGGGGGTTCTCAAACTCGAAGGTTGCCGCCTTAAGCAAGAAACACCCCTCCTTTGTATCCTCCCCGGCTAGGGCCTTCCCCTTTATGCAAAAGGGGTTTGCGGCCGTCATCAAGGCAGTTGAAGCTGGCAAGCCGTGCCCGTCTTTGGAGGAATGTAAACCTCTATCGCTGGCATTGCCAATGGATAACAAGGACTGGAAGGAGGTGCACCTTACTTTCTCGGTTGGGAAGTTGGACGCCGACATTGCAGGACAGCAGTTCGGCGAAAACCTTCCCAAGTTGTCGGAATTCCTTCTACGGAGGGAATTGGACACAAAGGAGCGCCTGGCAGCCTCGATGTCTCTCCAGACCAACATGGAGACGATGGCTAGCGACCCCAAGATGCCAGAGATGTTCATGGTTATGGCCAAAATCCATCTGGCCACAGTAACCAAGGACCTCTATTGCTTTGTTAAAGCAAGGAGAGCCTGTAGGGAGTTTGTGTTTGCCTCGGCCACAGTGAGGCACGAACCCAAGAGGCTAATTTCATCCAACATCTGGGGTAAAGATCTCTTTCCCAAGGACGTGGTCAAAGAGATCGTGGACAAGGCTGCCACTGAGAACCGCAATCTTCTCCTGAAGTGGGGCCTGTCCCTTAAGAGGAAGTCTTCTCCGGATGAGGGCCCTCAGCCGAAAGGAAAGGCGAAGAAGTCAAGGTTTTCCTCCCGTCCAGCCAAGTCCTTCAAACAGCAAAGACCACAGCAGCAACAGCCAGCTTTGCCTCCGGTTCCACAACTGGTAGCCCAGACCCCGACCACCTTCCAATGGGTTCCCCAAGCAATGTCATCAGCTTCCCCTGCATTCAATCCCGTGTTCGAGGGACAGTCGACCACGTTTCGTGCAAGACCCAGAGGAGCAGCTAGAGGGTCATCAAGACGCCCCTCTAGGGGACGAGGATTCAGAGGTGGTCGCGGCCAGGGAGGCAAGACTGCAGGACAGTCAAAGTGAAGTGTCGCCGGTAGGTGGGAGACTTCAGTATTTCCGGGATCGCTGGACCTTCGATCCCTGGGCCCACAGCCTTCTCAAAAATGGACTGGGTTGGAGTTGGTACAGTACTCCGCCCCAGTGCCCTCAATTTTTCCAACACTCCACCCCCGTTTTGGAGGAGTACACCCAAGATCTGTTGGAGAAAAAGGTGATCAGGAGGGTAAAGTCCATCAAGTTCCAAGGGAGGCTGTTTTGTGTTCCCAAGAAAGACTCGGGGAAACTCAGAGTCATTCTGGACTTGTCACCACTCAACAAGTTCATAGTGAACCACAAGTTCAAAATGTTAACGTTACAACACATAAGGGCCTTACTGCCCAAGAGGGCATATACCGTCTCCATCGACTTGTCAGACGCATATTGGCACGTTCCAATAAGTCGTCGTCTCTCCCCCTACCTAGGATTCAAGCTACAACAAAAACTTTACGCTTTCAGGGCGATGCCCTTCGGACTAAACATAGCCCCAAGGATCTTTACGAAGCTTGCGAGCGCAGCTCTCAAACAGTTACGCCTAAAAGGGTTCCAGGTAGTAGCCTACCTGGACGATTGGTTGGTGTGGGCAGCATCCAGAGCAGAATGCTTGCAAGCTTCCCTACAAGTGATTCAGTTCCTGGAATATCTAGGCTTCATGATCAACAGAAAGAAGTCTCGTCTTTCTCCAGCTCAGAGGTTCCAGTGGTTGGGAATTCACTGGGATTTAGTGTCACACCGTCTTTCCATCCCGATGTCAAAGAGGAAGGAAATAGCAGGGTCTGTCAGGAGACTTCTAGGTTCCGAGAGGATATCAAGACGCGAACAAGAGAGGGTTTTGGGCTCTCTTCAGTTTGCATCAGTAACAGACCCTGTGCTAAGAGCACAGCTAAAAGATGCAGCGGGAGTATGGAGAACCTTTGCATCGAAAGAGCGAAGGGACGTGAAGAGACCGGTCCCACTAAGGCTACGTTCTCTTCTCAGACCGTGGTCTCAAGCCAGTCGTCTAAAGAGGTCTCTACCTCTTCAGCCACCCCCCCCGTCAGTGACAATCCACACAGACGCCTCAAAGGTAGGGTGGGGGGGTCACTCCCATCGGAAAAAAGTGCAAGGAATCTGGTCCAAGCTATTTGGGACCTTTCACATAAACTTTCTAGAAGCTATGGCAGTACTTCTGACCCTGAAGAAAGTATCCCCACGTCACTCGATCCACGTAAGGTTGGTACTGGACAGCGAGGTGGTTGTGAAATGTCTGAATCGGCGGGGATCGAGATCCCCACCTCTCAACCAGGTGATGTTAGCCATATTCCGACTGGCGGAGAAGAAGAAGTGGCACCTGTCAGCAGTTCACCTTCAAGGAGTCCGGAATGTGACCGCGGACGCTCTATCCAGGGTAACACCGATAGAGACAGAATGGTCCCTAGACGCAGGATCATTCTCTTTCATCTTGAGTCAAGTCCCAGAACTGCAGATAGACCTCTTCGCGACGAAGGACAACAAGAAGCTGCCGAAATATGTGTCCCCATATGTGGACCCCGCGGCAGAAGCAATAGATGCGATGTCCCTCGATTGGAACAGATGGTCCAGGATCTACCTGTTTCCCCCTCACAATCTGATGTTGAGGGTCCTCAACAAACTGAGATCCTTCAAGGGAGTAGCAGCAATAGTGGCCCACAAGTGGCCGAACAGTGTATGGTTCCCTCTGGCTCTGGAACTACGACTGAAGTTCCTACCACTCCCGGACCCAGTTCTGTCCCAGCAAGTCCAGAAGTCGACTGTCTTCGCTTCATTACAGAAGACCCGAACCCTGCAGCTCATGATTTTCTCTCCCTAGCGGTGAAGAAACGGTTCGGAATCTCGAAAGATAGTATCGACTTCCTGGAAGAATACAAGTGTAAGTCTACTAGGAGGCAGTACGAATCTGCATGGAAGAAATGGGTAGCCTTTGTCAAAGATAAGAACCCGCACGAGATCTCTACGGAGTTCTGCCTATCCTTCTTCATTCACCTCCACGGACAGGGGCTGGCGGCGAACACAATTTCTACATGTAAGTCAGCTCTAACAAGACCCATTCTATATGCCTTCCAGGTAGACCTCGCTAACGAAATGTTTAATAAGATCCCAAAGGCCTGTGCTAGGCTTAGACCATCAGCTCCTCCAAAGCCTATTTCATGGTCATTAGACAAAGTCCTTCATTTTGCCTCATTACTAGATAATGAGGAATGTGCGTTGAAGGACCTGACTCAAAAAGTGATCTTCCTTTTTGCCCTTGCTTCTGGGGCCAGAGTTAGTGAGATTGTGGCCCTCTCGAGAGAGGAGGGCCGAGTTCAGTTCCTGGATGGGGGAGAACTGAACCTGTTTCCGGACCCTACGTTTCTCGCTAAGAACGAGTTGCCCACCAACAGGTGGGGTCCCTGGAGAATCTGCCCTCTGAAAGAAGATGCATCTCTATGTCCCGTAGAATGCCTTAAGGTCTATCTTCGTAGAACTTCAGACTTCCATGGGGGCCAACTATTCAGAGGAGAAACATCGGGCTCGAATTTATCTTTAAATCAACTTAGGGCAAAAATTACATATTTTATTCGCAGAGCGGATCCTGACAGTTCACCCGCAGGTCATGATCCGAGGAAAGTTGCTTCATCTTTAAACTTCTTTAATTTTATGGATTTTGAACACCTTCGTTCATACACTGGCTGGAAGTCTTCCAGGGTATTCTTTCGCCACTATGCTAAGCAAGTGGAGCAGCTAAAGAGGTCTGTGGTAGCAGTTGGTTGCGTCGTTAACCCTGCTGTTTAACTCTGCGAGGAACAGCGGAATCATTTGGGACTTGGATTCTTGGGTGAATAGTTAGTTATATATGTTGATATAACTGGTAGTGTAGGCTCTCAGAGCCCACAGTGACTGTTCCAACGTGATGGTGATGGTAACATAAGTACAGACAGGGTGCCAAGCGTTTGCCAACGCTATTGTCAGCAAAGTAATAACATGGACGTTAAGTTTGATACCGGGGTATGTGTAAGTGACACATATGTTTTCTTTCAGATAATCATTCATCCATGCACTACAGTACTTGTGAAAATTGTTGGTCATCCACCTAGCATATGTACATATTTATGGTGACCATATCTATTTATTGTTTCTCAATAAACTTGTTCTCGGGAACCTTGCGTCTCCTTCACCTATATTTTTTGATTTCATATTGTTTTTTGAGCATTTAGCCTATGTATATTAATCGGGGATATCTATAATAGCCTATTCCTTAATGCAAAGCCTGGATTATACTGGTTTATACTTTCCTTAGCAATAAGGACTCCACCCCTTTCTGAGGACGGTGGTAGCAGCAAGTTTAATCCTACGCAGATATAACCTTTTGTCTATTTTTACTTCGACCAGGGTGCTGGTCGGGACTTTTTCTTTTGGATACGGTAGTCCCGTAAGACTTCGCTTCATATAGAGTGAGACCACTATATGGTACTGGCTAGCGAGTGATTCATACATAGGTATATGTACTCTTCGTTCGTTTCTAGAGTCTAGTAGGACTCCTCCCTGTAGGGGGCAGGAAGCACTCTCATGGCTTATGATTAGTGAAAAGATGTATAACGGTAACATCTTAGGTCTGTCAGTCGAGTTGACTAAGAAACATTCTTGAGGAGTACGGCACGTATTGAGAATCCACAGATACAGTAATGCTCTGGTATACTTCCATCAGGATGACATGGCTTGAGCCCAAAAAACGGATTTTGAGCGAAGCGAAAAATCTATTTTTGGGTAAGATAGCCATGTCGTCCTGATGGACCCGCCCTGCTCCTTTTCAAAATAAATATGAGTGAAAAGGATAGTAGGACCCCTCCCTACATACAGTATCTGTAGCACCTCGTGTATCGCTACAAGGAATACAGATGGCGCCGTGAGCGGCGCAGGGCACGCTTTCGAAACGGGGAGGAGGGATGCCTTATGAACGGCTCCCCCCTTTCTTATCGTTTTCGTTTTCTTGCCATTTTACCCCTACGAAGTGTTAACTCTATTCGGGGTATAGATTGCTATGAGGCGTGTCAAGAATACGTCCACTGATATTTACGATATCCCTAAGGTCTTTTTTAGGGATACTCGCTCCAGGAGTTAGAATTCTGGGTACCTGAAGGTAAATTCTCTGGGAATATCGCTGTAGTTGTAATATACCCTAGGAAGCTGCCTTTAAGGAACTTCCATCAGGACGACATGGCTATCTTACCCAAAAATAGATTTTTCGCTTCGCTCAAAATCCGTTATATGGGTTATGAAAAAAACCCGCGAAGTGGTGAATCCGCGATGGTCGAACCGCGAAGTAGCGAGGGTTCACTGTAATGGTTTTATGTGTCTCATTTCGCCCTAATATTCATAATAATAAAATCCATATCAGAGCCTTTTATTTAAAACCTTTACTCTGCATGAAGTAATTCAACATAAGTAATAACCCCGTTCTTACATTTATACAAACCCTTCTAGCTAGATGGAACTTGTTTTCATACTAAATACAAACTTTGGCTAAGGACATACAGTGAGACCTGCATATCCATTTTGAATGCTAGGTGGGTTACATAAAATATGCAGCTTCGAGACTTTTTCTCAGTCTAGTTTGACTCTTCCCTGTAGGGGGCAGGAAGCACTAACATAGTATATGATTAGCAGAAATGACATATAACGGTAATGTCATAGGTCTCTTACGTCTATAGGACCATGGAAAGATTGTCTTGAAGTCGAAAGGCACAACTGGGAAAATCCACTATACATTAACACTCTGGTAAAGTTCCATCTGGATGTCATGACCTGAGCCCAAAAAACGGATTTTGAGCAAAGCGAAAAATCTATTTTTGTGTGAGATAGCCATGTCGTCCTGATGGACACCCCCCCCCCCCCTCCTTTCTATGAAAGGCCTTGGCAGGCTCCCTCCCATTATTACTGTATCTAAAGTACTGGCTTAACGCTACAAAGGAATAAAGATGGCCGACGGTTATGATGTCATCTGAGTACTCAAACAGTAACGGAGGAGGGGAACTTTGTAACGGCTCCTCTTTTATTTTGTCACTTTTCCCCTCAAAGCGTAAACGCTATGCGGGGTGCAGATTGCTATGTGGCGTGTCAAGAATACGTCCCCTGATATGCGATATCCTAAGAGGAAACTTTAAGGATATTCGCGCCAGGAGTTAGAATTCGGGAGACCTTTAGTTAAATTCTCTGGGAATATCACTGTAGTCAAATATACCCAAGGAAGCTACTGAAAGGAACCTTCCATCAGGACGACATGGCTATCTCACTCAAAAATAGATTTTTCGCTTCGGTCAAAATCCGTTTATTTTCCTCAACTCGTTTACCTCCTCCGGTTTTTACAAATTCAAAGTCTGTACCCATACAGCCTTGTAATTAGTTTTTACCTACCAATTGCCAAAACTTTTTGTCATCACCTCTCACTCTCCATCATCAAAGTACTTCTTCCTTTTATATTTATTTATTCTCCCGTCTTCTATATTTATTTATTCTCCCATCTCTTTGCTGGTCCAGCTAGTTAACCCCGAAACTGCTTCCCGTCTCTTTGCTGGTCCAGGTAGTTAACCCCGAAACTGCTTCCACAGCCCATATTCTCTATTTTTCACTCTTCTCTTTACCCCCACCAGCCTCTTTCCAGAAGCTGGGAATCCAAGCTTTAAAACATTTTTCTCCTGCTAATTTAACACTTTAGAGACATTTATCACTAAAATATCCCTTTTCTCAGGCCATCAGGCCCTTCGAAACAACTCCATCCTATTTCAAAGTCCCTACTTGAAATAAAAAACTTCCATTTATTTCATTCTACTAAGGTCATTCATTTACCCATAAAGCACTTTCATTTACCCGTAAATCCTGACCTCCCATGCTTTGATCTCACATCAGAATATATAAATAGACACGTTGACTGTTCTCCCCTGATCGTGTCAACCCATTCAGTTCCCCTACACTAAACCCAAAATTCCGGTGTCCCGTTTTGTCACCATATCTATTCCCCATTCCCCTTCTGTTTATTCCTACATGGAAGGAAGCACCTCCATCCTAACTTCTGCTACTCCCATTCCAACTCCACTTTTTATCCTGTTTGGTCGAAAGAGATGCTTTTGTTATTTTGCCGAGTATGATTTAGAAAGTAAAAGAAGCATACTTGACTAGACGAATCGTATATCGATTTTTTCTTCTGAATCTTAAATCTTATAAACTGCCGCAGCATTGCGTTAGAGATCTGATCAAACCAAAAGAAGATTTATGAGGTAAAATTATCTATGCAAATATGCAAAGTGAGAATTTCCGTCATTCCTAGATCTTTTAACTCGTGTCAATTTACAGAGAGATAATGTTTCTTTTGAAGAAGCCTACCTTTCTTTTGGAGAAGCCTACCTCATATTGCAATCTCTAATTTAATGGAAGGCTTGATGTATATTTGTTTGTACACGAATACAAACCTTCCTACTTCAATTAGAAGATTCTAGCGCAGCTGGAACTTGGCCATTTAATTTTCAACTGACATAGACGAGGTCAGGGTAGTGTCAGCTAGATCTAGATTATATAGATGTAAAAAAACTATGCTAACGAGTCTTACTAAATTCATGAGTGTATTTCATTGCAATACAGTGAACCCTCGTTTATCGCGGTAGATAGGTTCCAGACCCGGCCGCGATAGGTGAAAATCCGCGAAGTAGTGACATCATATTTACCTATTTATTTAACATGTATATTCGGACTTTTAAAACCTTCCCTTGTACGTAGTACTGTTAACAAACTACCCTTTTATGTACAGAACACTTAATGCATGTACTACAGCACCCTAAACTAAAACAGGCACAAATATTAAAGGCGATTTTATATCACGCGTTTCCTGAACACCTAAAAAGCACGATAAAATTGGCAACCAATGTTTTGTTTACGTTCATCTCTGATCATAATGAGGAAACAAACTCATTTAGTGTACACATATATGTATAGGTTAGTTTTTGCATCGATTTTATTGATTATACAGTATGTTGATTTTGTTATTACCAATGTTTTACTTAATTTTTCTTAGGACTTCCAAATGAAATGTTTTTCTTCATGACGCCGCCTGAAACGACGGCGTCATAAAGTACTGTACGCTCAGTAAACAACCACGCTCAGAACAAACAAGGCATTTAACGCGCTTGATAAAAGTGATAAATAATGATACAGTACAGTATTTACAGTAAAAGCATTTACAAAATATGTTACCTTACAAATATAATTTACCGTATCTATATAAAATCATACAGTACTGTACAGTACATATTGTACGTAGCAAAGCAGGAAAACAATTTACGAGAGAGAGAGAGAGAGAGAGAGAGAGAGAGTGTGTTTTACGTACGTAAATGTAAATTTTAAACAAAAAAAATATGATAGGTTACAACATGAAGACTTTTAAAACCTTCCCTTTAACTTAATGCATACAGTACTAAACTATAAAACAGGCACAAATATTAAAATGTTAGAATATTAAAGTAAAAATTAAAGATTGTTACTGTACTCACCACGAAAGAAGTTCAAGAAAAACTTGAATGATATGATGGCGATGAATTTGCTGCACAGTAGAAATGATGATGATGAAGCTGATGATGTCTTCTACTGTGCAGCCAATGATGTATTTTACGTCTCTTCAAGCGGAGGTGTCTTTTACTGGGACACCTCTTCAACTTCTTCAATTTCTTCCGAAGGCGTAGTAGCAGGAGGAACTGGCTCTTTTTTGCGAGGCTGGAAGAACATTGTGATCGGAAGTTGTTGCCGCTGCTTCTTTTTTCGATCTAAGAGCATCCTGTAGGGAGTCATGATGTCATCGACCTTGTTGGAGAATTGCATAGACCGAACCATATCCTCGTCCCACTCTTGCAACATTTCTTTCACCTCCTTTATATGATTGCAGACCTTGGCAAGCCATTCTAGTGTTAAGCCCGTTTCTTGGGTCTCTTCCTGGGTTTCACTCTCTTCTTCGCTTGCCGATTTCGTCAGGTCTTCGAGGTCTGTGTCAGTTAGGGGCTGGGAATGGCAGTCCAACAACTCGTCGACGTCTTCAGTCGTCATGTCGCCAAACCCGTCACCTCCAATTATGGCAGCCAACTGCACAGATTTGCGTATTGCAGAGTGTTGGATTTCCGACGGAGTAAATCCCTCGTCGTCGTAAACAATCTCGGGCCACAACTTCTTCCAGCTCGCATTCACAGTTGCAGGTTTCATCTCTTGAAGTGCCTTCTGAATATTCTTCAGGCACGTGGCTATGGTGTACTGCCGCCAGTACGCCTTCAAGTTAAAATCTTCATCCTCATCCTCTTGGGCAGCATCCACACACGCAACGAGGTCCGCCAAGGTATTCTTCGTGTAGAGGGTCTTGAACGCCCTGATAACCCCCTGGTCCATCGGTTGAATTAATGACGTGGTGTTGGGTGGTAGGAACTCAACCTGAACGCCCTCACGCGACAGGTCAGTTGCGTGTCCACCAGCGTTATCCATAAGGAGAAGGATCTTGAATGGCAAGCCCTTCTCTACGAGATATTCATTGACTTGCAGGATGAAACACTGGTGGAACCAGTTGGAGGTCAGCATCTTTGTAATCCATGCTTTAGGATTATGCATCCAGTACACGGGAAGGAGATTCTTATTCTTATTTTTCAAAGCGCGAGGATTTTTCGACTTATATATAAGCCCCGGCTCTAGCAAAAATCCAGCAGCATTGCCACACAACACGAGGGTAACGCGATCCTTGAATGCTTTAAAGCCAGAGGCTTTGGCTTCCTCTTTGAACAGGATTGTTCGAGACAGCATTCTCTTCCAAAACAAGCCGGTCTCATCCATATTAAACACTTGTTCCGGCTTGTATCCACCTTCGGCGATAATATTCTTGAACGTCTGGTTCACGTAAGTTTCAGCAGCGGCAGTGTCAGCCGAAGCAGCCTCGCCATGCAGGGAAACGCTTTTCAGGGCGAAGCGTTTCTGAAACTTCGCGAACCATCCTTTGTTGGCGGAAAAACGTTGTTTCTGAGGCTGGGAATCAGTGGATGTCCCTGGTTGAGGTTCATCTGCATCATCATCATCTTCAGCATGGTTGCCGTTGTCGTCTTGAGGTTCCTTTGCAGCAAAATTCTCATACAAGCTCAAAGCCTTTGTTCGGATGGTGTTCGTATCCAAGGCTATGTTCTTCTTCCGGCAGTCGGCAATCCACACAGCTAAAGCACCTTCCATGCGTACGATCGTTTTATTACGCGTTGTAACGACTCGCTTCGCTGATCTGCTAAAGGTGATTGCAGCCGTCTTTCTAATGTTTGCCTCGTCCTTCTTGATATAGCGAACAGTGGATTCGTTGATTCCAAAATGGCGCGCTGCGGCCGCGTAGCTTCTACCGTCTTTCAACATATCGAGAAGCGTCACCTTCTCAGCAATCGTCATCATCCTTCGGTGGCGTTTAGGCTCACTACCAGCCTTAGTAGAAGCAGAACGCTTGGGAGGCATTGTACAGTAGGATTTAACAGAAAGTTCAACAAAAAGTTCAACTTAAAACAGTTGCACACAGCACAGATTAAACTTCACAAACTTAAGAACGTCTACTCAGCGATACGGCATAAGAGAAAGTGGCCGCGAACAGAGGCTGGAAGCTGGAGATGCGGGCAAAACACCAATCACAGGCTAGATAACAAAACTTGAGTTCTGATTCGTCATCTATCAGCGCTTGAACCAATCACAACCCATCTTATATGATGCGTAGGTTACCAACTCAAAGTACAAGATACCCCGCGTATACTGTACGTACAGTATTAATAATAATAATAATAAATAATGATAATAATACAGTAATAATAATAATAATAATGATAATAATAATAACAATAATAATTTTATTAACAACAACAACAATAATAATAATAATAACAACAATAATAATAATAGCTTTACGTATGCTATTTTATTCTTTTGTAGGATGTGTGTCTCTCTCTCTCTCTCTCTCTCTCTCTCTCGTACGCTTATTCGAAATGTGATTTTTGCAACAAAGATTATTATTGGATGCAGTACTACGTACGTATACATACAAAAGATTCATGGAAAAGAAGCACATCCATTACATTTGTAGTACAGTAGTAGCCAACAGCAGCCTTACACCATTCTAATATGGTATGACTGCATCTGATTTGCGTTTCATGTTCGATTTAATTTTACTACGTACTGTATACAGTACTGAATTATCGTATGATAATAATACAGTAATAATAATAATAATGATAATAATAATAACAATAATAATTTTATTAACAACAACAACAATAATAATAATAATAACAATAATAATAATAATAGCTTTACGTATGCTATTTTATTCTTTTGTAGGATGTGTGTGTGTCTCTCTCTCTCTCTCTCTCTCTCTCTCTCTCGTACGCTTATTCGAAATGTGATTTTTGCAACAAAGAATATTATTGGATGCAGTACTACGTACGTATACATACAAAAGATTCATGGAAAAGAAGCACATCCATTACATTTGTAGTACAGTAGTAGCCAACAGCAGCCTTACACCATTCTAATATGGTATGACTGCATCTGATTTGCGTTTCATGTTCGATTTAATTTTACTATGTACTGTATACAGTACTGAATTATTGTATGATCACATTCTCTTTTCGTGTTTTATTTCTTTCTTCATATGTAATGCAATGAACAATCAGTAAGAGCAGATATTACTAATTACAGTATTAATGGAATTACAGGTAACGAAATATCGTATTTGGGGGTCTTCAGATTTCGCGGTATTTTCGAAATTTCCGGAAAATCCGCGATATGTATATATATATGGGTTATGGAAAAAACCCCCGAAGTGGTGAATCCGCGATGGTCGAACCGCGAAGTAGCGAGAGTTCACTGTACACACGCACACATATTTTTCATAATTATCCATAGTCTCAAAAAACTAAAGTAAGAATTATTTTGATGTTTCCCATATACATACATAACTTTGCTCACAAGCCTCACATAATTCATGATATATCATGATGCAATGCATTTATATGTTTTTAATACGATCTGTAGAATCAGTAAATGAAATTAAGTGATACAGTTTCAATACTTTGATACATCACTTAGATTTTCTTTATACACTAATTATCCATATCACCAATGAACTAAAGGTAATTTATAAAGTGGATTGATCCATCACATGCATTTTTATTCTTTCTAATAATTATCTAAATAATTACTAAGTAAAAATACAGAAAATTATTCATTATTATATAACACAAATTAATAGCCTACGAATATGTTTGGTCCTGTTTTTTTTTTGTACAACAAACAGGAAAAACTTTAGCAATGGCCCAACAAAAGATCATGTTCGAAGTTTTAATTTTTTATCTATATTTTGTTCTAGAGAACTCCTTGACTTTAGATCAAGTTGCCACTACCCTGACCCTGTCTATGTCAGGAAAGGCTTCTGGCTCAATAAATCACTTTAACAGCTTCGAAAGTCTAATATGAAGGCTGCAGCAATATCAACCTTGCAAGCTGCATCCTGGTTGAGCCCTGGTCATGAACAATGGGGTACTTAGCTCATAGCAATTTCTTCCGACAATATGACGGGAATATCGAGGCAGGACTTATTTCCATGCACAGCTCAAATGATTCATTGCATCTGGAATTCGATTGGAGATTATAGATAAATGTTCGCAATCGCGATCTCCTTCTTCCTAAGACAGCAATCCATTAGAAACAATGAACATGTTGTGTATTTACCAGTTTCCGAATGGCAAAACTGGCATAAGTTCCGAAATTGGCCTTCCAAGGGAAACAGACTCACTCATGTGAAAGTTTTGGAATAGACTCACCCATGTGAAAGTTTCGGAGTCTTGAGTACTTCCCATGCTTAGACAGTCGACCCAGTTGTTAGAATTAACCGAGTGAAATGAAGGAAGAGTCTACTTGAGGGTAAATTACCTATGTCTGGTTTTTTTTTTTTTACTTTACTAGGGGTTTTGGGAAGGTGATTTAAACTGGTGCTGGTCAGTAATTTGGGATGTTGGCAAGTTTAAGCGAGCCTGTTTGCCCTCGTTCAGCAGCCTGGAATTTGGTCTCCAGGTGGGGATATTGGCAAGATGCCATGCTCCCACGGGTGTATTCAGGCGGCTCTGCCCCTAGAGCTCTTTACCTGAAAGAGTGGCCTCTGCAGAGCTGGTGCCTTGTCAATTTTTTCTTATATGGAACTCATATATGCTGACCAATGGACAGGTCATTCAGGCTGCCACCGGGTAGGTTAATCATGGAGGGTTTGGTTGTACAGTAACAAGGGACTGATGGGCATTGAAATCATTTGCTCTCAACTTCTAAACTGGTCCTCTATTGGTCCACAAAAGGAAAGGTATTGACAGGTAGGTTCTGTCAGTAGGAGGGAAAGAGATATAGCAGCGAGTCCCATGGGAGTAGGAGGTCACAGGAAGGATGTTAAAGTTGGTTTAGTCGGTGGCAGAAATCGAATGGCACAAATTATCCCTAGAGGTTCTGTCAGTAGGAGAGAAAGTGATATAGCAGCGAGTGCCGTGGGAGTAGGTCACGAAAAGGAGGTTAAGGGGCCCAGCCGGTATCCAAATATATGGAGGTATAGGACGAAAAACACAAAATCCTGAAAAAATTCACTGAGCTGTAAAAGTAACAGCTCATTAAACCAAAAATTATATTTTTGAACATACTTACCCGCTGGTTATAAACAATGGCTTTAGTCCCTGACGTCCGGCAGGAATTCAAAAAACTCGCGGCAATCGCAGATAGAGTTGCCAGGTGTACACTAGCGCCACCACCGGAGCTAGGCAGAACCATTCCATCCAGCATCAGATTTTCTATGCCCCTAGGTCTTTAGAGCGGAGGAGGGTGGGATTATAAGTTATATAACCAGCGGGTAAGTACAGTATGTTCAAAAATTTATTTTATTATGAAAATATAATTTTTAAACATTAAACTTACCCGCTGGTTATATAACAATGGCTGATTGACACCCTTGGTGGAGGGTCAGAGACAGCAACATTGTTGAAATATCACTTAAGTATTAAATAAAAACAAGCTTGAGGGTTCATACCTGTTAAGGAAGCTGATTTCAATGATTCTCTGCCTCATTATGTCTGCTATCCTTATGTGATCCAGCAGTCCACTTGGGGCTGAAGATCTCTAGGAGCTGTCAAACGGGTAATAACCTCTATGTTGACAGGACCTCAACTAATAACCTTGTTCCGGACGCTCAAGGAACAAAATGACCACCTGACTAAATCAAAGATTGCGGAAGATTGTCGACCAATCTTCACGTACAATCATAAAAATATATAAAAGTTCCAAGAGAAGAACAAGGATACTAGGGATTAGGGGAAACGTAGTGGTAGATCCTTCACCTACTACTGCACTCGTTGCTACGAATGGTCCCAAAGTGTAGCAGTCCTCATAAAGAGTCTGGACACGTTTTAAGTAATACGAGGCGAATACAGGTTTACTCTTCCAAAAGGTTGTATCCATGATGCTTTGCAGAGAACAGTTTTGTTTAAAAGCTACAGAAGTTGCCACAGCTCTAACTTCATGAGTCTTTAATTTAGGCAGCTTTAGGTCTGCCTCACCACAGTGTGAGTGAGCCTCTCTAATTAAAAGTCTTATAAAAAATGATAGGGCGTTTTTAGACATAAGTAGCGCAGGCTTCTTGACTGCGCACCAAAGAGCCTCTGAATTGCCTCTTAAATCTTTAGTCCTGTCCAGATAAAACCTCAGTGCTCTAACAGGACACAGAACTTTCTTCAACTCTTCATCCACCATATCAGAGAGAATAGCAATCTCGAAAGATTTAGGCCATAGATGAGAAGGACGTTCGTTTTTGGCCAGGAATCCAAGTTGCAAGGAGCATATGGCTTTTCCGTTTCTGAAGTCAATATTCTTGCTAAAGGCGTGAACTTCACTGGCTCTCTTAGCTGTTGCCAGACTTACTAAGAAAAGAGTCTTCAAAGTCAGATCTTTAAAAGAAGCCAAGTGTAAAGGCTCGAATCTGTCACTCATGAGGAATTTTAAAACATCTAAATTCCAGGCTGGTGAATCTTGTTGACGCTTCCTAGAAGTCTCAAAAGATCTGAGAAGATCTTGAAGGTCTTTATTATTTGAGAGCTCTAAATTCCTGTGTCTGAAGACAGCTACCAGCATACTCCTGTACCCCTTGATGGTTGAGGAGGAAAAAATGTGCTTTCTTCTAAGGTCTAAGAAGAAATCGGCAATTTGTGTTACAGAGGTACTGAATGAAGAAACTGATTTAGCTCTACACCACTCTATAAAACCTCCCACTTGGGCTGGAAAACCTTCATGGTAGAAGTCCTCCTTGTTCTAGCGATAGCCTTAACTGCTTCCTTCAAAAATCCTCTAGATCTTGGGAGTTTTTCGATAGACTGAAGGCAGTCAAAAGTAGAGCTAGGAGGTTTAGATGGTTTCTTGCCAAGTGAGGTTGTTTGAGAAGATCTATTCTCAATGGCAGGCTTCTTGGAACGTCCACCATCCATTCCAGAACCCCTGTGAACCAACCTCTTGACAGCCAGAAGGGAGCTACTAAAATCAACCTGGTTCCCTCGTGAAACACGAACTTTTGTAACACCTTGTACAGCACTTTGAATGGTGGGAACGTGTACAAGTCCATGTCATCAGCTGTTTGATGCTTGGGGTCGCATTGTGCTTGATGATTAATGTCGCGTCTCGATGGACGCTCGACGTCACGTCTTACTGGACGCTTGACGTCACGTCCTACAGGACGTCCTGTTAGGTGGACGTACGACGTCACGTCTATTTGACTCCTTGGGTTAAAAAATGGCTAAAATACAACATTTAACTAGGGAGTTGTAAAGACGTTCGTCGTCAAGAACATCTCGGCTAGTAGGCTCACTACGCTTGTTGTCCAGGTGTGAAGTTACCTGACACTCAGGGTCCAGGCCTGCTACTCTCTTGTTGTACGCAGGCCGATAAACTAGCATGAGCGAAGAGACCTTCTGTTGCAAATCTAGTAGTGTAATAAAAGTAAGGTCAAACTGTTGTGGTACCGGAGACGTCACGTCTACCACAAGCTCTCTTTCTACACCGTTTAAAAACAAGCAGAGCGTCCAGAAGACGATAACCAGTTTGACGGTGGAGAAAGAGCATGAACCGAAGCCATGCTAGGCTCAGACAAGTGTCCTGCAACTGAGAGAGTTGGACGTTATTTGACAGTTGCCGACATCCTAAAAGGATGTTTGGTAGGAGAGTTTTCTTCGGTAAAAATAAAAAACGCTCAGGACTGTTCCAAAGACTACAACCAGAAGCTTGCGGTGTCATGATAGGATGCTGATTGACCATGTCCACCTTCCTCTTCAGAGGTCTGGAAGTTGATGCCAGCCTCGTCTGGGCGCTGCGTCATCTGAAGACTACGAAAAAACTTCACCTCACCTTTCCTATGATGTAGGTGAGGGACCTGGGAGGCGTCAAAAGGTATGCTCGAGTAGGCGACTGCTCGGGAGCTAAAGCCTCTCGTTTCCTTTATCGTTCGACATTTCTTCTCTCAGGGAAAAGGGAGCTGGAAGAAGTTTCAAAATCGATATTCCTTGGAAGAGGTCTAAGGACCTTAAAGAAAAAAAACGACAGGTCCTAACAGACGCACCCTCTATTTGAGGGGTGGTGCTTAGACCGAAACAAAGAGCCCAAAACTGGACAACTTCCTCCTATAAACAAACCTTCTGGTAGCTTGAAGTTCGGATGGATGGGGAAGTAGAAGTAAGCATCCTGGAGATCTAAAGAGACCATCCAGTGGACATTCTTTACTGCTGCAAGCATAGTCTTTTAAGTCTCCATAGAGAACTTTGTCCTCTGGACGTAGCTCGCACAGTATGTGACTGACGTTGGACGTCGCGGTTTGTTTGACGTTCGACGCCACGAGCTTGTTGCTCGACGTCACTTTCAGCTTGTTGCTCGACGTCACATTCAGCTTGACGCCCGACGTCACGCTTAGCTGCCTGGCGATCGTCGCCGCGCTTGGAAGATTGACGCTCGATGTCACGCTTGGCCGCTTGACGTCGGGTATCAAGAGAAGCAGACACTCAATGGAAAATAGAAGCCTTATCACGCTGTTCAACAGTGCGTTTGCTGGTAGGCCCCCTGTGCGACAACGCGTCCTGATAAAAATCATGACCAACCATCGCTTTGCTAACAGCAAGCTGATAAGACTGCATAAAAGATGAGAGCTGCCGCTTCATGTCTAGCAGCATATACAGGTAGTCCAATTAGGATCAACATTAGGTGACACCGGTGTAGAAAACTTCGATCGCGAACTTGCCTTCCTCATCGTCTTCAAAGTCAGATCTCTTACATAACGCTCCCCATTTCAGCAGACGGAAACCAGTCTGGCGGAAGCGGCGGTGCATGTACCGTAACACCAGAGTCAGGAACAAGATCTGTATCAGTCTGAACTAAACCTTTGCCAACTTCTGACATCCTGTCAGGATGCACACAGCAAAAAAGGAACACTGCCTTCACTCACAAAAGCCCTAATGCACTTCCTGCTGTTGCAGCTGAACGTGCTGCTGCACCAACATCTGCAGTTAGGTTCTTTATGCTGCATTGAGAACGCGCTATTGCACTGCCCTACCAGCACTCTCTTTTTGACGTTGTTACTTTTTTAGAAGGATTTATTGTTAATTTATTCTCATCATATCCTACTGTTGGAAGCCAGACGCCATGCAACTGCTTGGCGTTTAGCGTCATGTGACTCTCGGAACAATGCCATTCACGATTCAGACACTCGAAACTATGTCGATCGCGTCTAGAACGGTCGATCATCGAACAAGAGAAACCAAGAAGTTGAACTAAATTACAAACATCGTGTCAAACTCTTACAGCAGCGTTAGTAGCTAGCCTTGCTGGACACTTGATGTCCAACGCTCCTTTGTTCGGCGACACGTTTAGTTTGGCGCAAGGTGTCATGCTCAGCCGCCTGGCGCGCCCCATCACGCTCAGCTGCCTGGCGCGCGCCATCACGCTCAGCTGTCTGGCGCTTGTCGCGCGCCTGGAAGGATGATGCTCGCCCTTGGTCGCTTGATATTAGAAAACACTTTTACCTCGCCTTACCTACGGCGAGGTAGAGTGTTCTGGGAGTCGTCCACAGGAACGCTCGAGGGAACTTCTGTTCGGGTCTTACAAGATGCTCGGCGCCAGGCAAATGCCTCTCGTTTCCTTTTGCCGCTCGACATTCCTTCTCCCATGGGTCCGGAAGTTTGAAAGAGGTCTAAGGCTAGAATAACGATACTGTAGGTCCGAACAGAAGCACCCTCCACTGTATTGAATAAAATTCACCGCACTAATTTAGCATTAAAAACTTGCACTTTTAAACTCTTTGGCATAAAACCAAAAGTAGACAAATATATATGTAAACAACCCCTATTACTCAAGGGGTTCCAATAAAAGATGATTAGTCACATTTAACAATTAGAACATTTATAAATATACAAAAAAATTTAGTATTCCTAAAAATGAACAAGTAAACAACGATACAAAGAATCGTGAGACTATATCGATTGTCATGAATACTACGTTGTATAAAAATCAACTGAACACTAATTTTCTTTAATCTCTGCAAAAAGATTAGCTAAAGAAAAAATACTAAAAGGACCAATATAATTGTAAAATAATATATTCCTTTTATCTAATACAGCATAAATACTTTAGTTTTTAAGAAGTATTTACTTTTCATAAATAACGATACAAAGAAAATCGTAATACTGTAACGATAGACTGAGAACTGCGTAGCGTTAATAAACTGAACGCTAGTTAATCTTTGAAAACAGATCGAAGATTATCGAAAGAAAGATAGCAAAAGGACAAAAATTTTCTTAAAATAACATAAAACTATTATTTTATATAACTTAATGCTTTGTAAGATAGTATTCACTTATCATTCTTTGTAGAAAAAAAAAGAAAATGCAAGTCGTACTCTAGCTTACGTCATATGACTATGACGTCATAGACGAGGCAGGGTGTTTATCTATCGCCATTATGCTTTCATTAGTTTAAAATAGGTTGAAAAAATTTCTAATCCTACCTTTTAAGCTATAACATGGCGATCAAATACCAAACAAAACAAAATGAGCGAATGCCAAAAACCGTAAATAGAAGTACATCACCAATATACTGCTCAAATACAGGTTAATCGAGTGAATTCCTACGATGTTACCAGAATGGCGGCAGGAGAAAATCTGGTGCTGGATGGAATGGTTCTGCCTAGCTCTGGTGGTGGCGCTAGTGTACACCTGGCAACACTATCTGCGATTGCCGCGAAGTTTTTGAATTCCTGCCGGACGTCAGGGACTAAAGCCATTGTTATATAACCAGCGGGTAAGTTTAATGTTTAAAAACATTATTCCCTACAAGTGTCATGGGTAGATAAAATAATATAGGAAAGAATGTTAAAACACGTGATTTTTCTACTCTTAGAGAAGCAGAGAGAGAGAGAGAGATAAGGTCCCGCTATTGTTTATTGAAGCTGCCATCGTCAAGTTATGTGCCTAGGTTGGAGGTCTTTGAGCACAACGAGCCCCTGTCTATAGAGGACCAAGGAACCTGTAGGAGAAGAATAAGTGTGTTTGTCGCCGAAAAGAAGTACATTAGCCAAAGGAGTCAACGTTGTGGAATTTGATTACACCAGCAGAGCATTCGCCTAGGTGTTATCAGCGGTTTCAAGGAACACCAATGAGGATGAAGAAACGAGAAAATTTCCTTATATGGACCTGTCCATAGTTAACCCCTCCCATACAGGGATATATAAACTTCCACGCGATCAAGAGAGAGACAGTACGAAAAGGAGACGAGGAAGAAACCCAAGAAAGAAAGAGAGAGAGAAAGAGAGAGAGCGAACAAGCTGAGGAAAGAAGAGAAGGCGTAAGGACCAGAATGCAGATGTAACCAGCTTTGTCCGAGATGTCCTAACGAGTTGCCTCCCGCCCTCATTACCCACGACGAGACGCCAGACCTGAAAACATCTCCGTTCCTGTCAACCGTCGAGAGCTGCTGCGAAGAGTAGTATATTCTTTTTGTATTATTTATATACCATCTTGACTGTTCCCCTATTTTGCTGGAGTGTAGTTTAATCAAATGATTTTCTTTGTTTAGTTCAGTGCTTCCTAAGTACTCAATCAAGAAACATTCACCTTTGTCTAGTTGTAAATAAAATTATGTTTTCTTTTGCGAGTTTTCTTTCTATATTTCCTATTGTTTCTTTTTGGTTGTAGTTGAAAAGTCCCCATTTCATTAATTAATTCAACAGAATCTGGTTCGATCCCCACGAGAATCGTAACAGTTGGCGACCTTTGCCAGAATTTTCGACTACATAACCAATTGAAACAGGGAGAAAATAGAAAGAAGCAGAATGAGTGCGATTACGAGAGATTTGATAGATTCAGGTAAACTTCTTGGTCTAGATGGCGATGATCTCCGTGATTATGTTATTAAGAAAGAACAGGAAGTGTTAGAGAGAGATGAAAGAGCAGCTGAAAGAGAAGAAAATGAAAGAAAGCGAGAAGAAAATGAAAAACAGCGTAAGCATGAGTTAGAAATGGCTCGTTTAAGACAAACTCTTCATAACAGTCGGTCAGGTAGCAGATCAGGGAGTAATTCATCTTTAAATAGTGACACTGATAGTTTAGATATGAGTGCAGTGCTTAAACTTATACCGAAATTTGATGAGGAAGATGTTACGAAATATTTTATGTCTTTTGAAAAGTTAATGAACAGAGTAGGCGCTCCTAAAAGACAGTGGACTTTGTATTTACAATCAGTTTTAAGTGGTAAAGCACATTCTGTGTATAGTTGTTTGTCTGAGGATGAAAGTGAAGATTA
Source organism: Palaemon carinicauda (assembly GCF_036898095.1). Classification (NCBI taxonomy): domain Eukaryota; kingdom Metazoa; phylum Arthropoda; class Malacostraca; order Decapoda; family Palaemonidae; genus Palaemon; species Palaemon carinicauda. Next base: position 16,952,684 of record NC_090727.1, on the reverse strand, counting down.
TGATACTGTGAAAGAAACAGTACTTAGTGCATACAGATTGGTACCAGAGGCGTACCGTAAGAAGTTTAGAAGTTTGAAAAGAGATGATACTAGTACTTATGTAGAGTACGGAAAGAAGTTAGAAAGATCGTTTTGTGATTGGTTGACTTCCGCTGAAGTCGATAATTTTGAAGATCTCAAGAACTTAGTTTTGTTAGAAAGTTTCAAAGATAACATATCCCCAGACATCAAATTATATATAGAAGATAGGCGTGAAACATCTTTTGCCGGTGCTACGAGATTAGCAGATGAGTACAGTCTCACACATGGTTTAAGTGGCAGTAAAAAGAAAAACGATCTTTTGTCAAGTAAGGCACAACATAGTAAAAGTAGTTCTAGCAATAACGATAATAGGAACAGGGATTACTATCATTATTATTGTTACACGTGTGGGAAGGAAGGTCATATTTCTCGGTACTGTAGGAGCCAATGGGCAGTCAGTAATTCAGAGGTCACTTGTTACAATTGTAATAAGAAAGGTCATATAGCTAGGAATTGCACAGTAGAAAGTACGAATGTGAAAAAACCTGTGTCACTAGTTAATAATCTTTCTTCAGGAAGGAATAATCTCTTGAAAGAAACGAGTTAACATTATGGTGAATTTTTGTCTGAAGGTTTAATTTCTTCTCTTAAAGGAGGTGATTCGAGGGAAGTAGTTTTGCTTAGAGATACGGGAGCGGCCGTATCACTCGTTAGGAGAGAGAGTGTACCAAGGAATGTAATAATCAACATGAAAGAAAAAGTTATGCTAGGTGGGTTTCCGAACACTTGTGTAGTTTGTCCTTTGTTAACGATGAAATTGGAAAGTCAGTTAGTAACAGGAGATGTAAAACTAGCAGTCGTGGATACTTTGCCCGTAGACGGCGTTGACATTATTGTTGGCAATGATTTAACTACCTCCAAGTGTGTGAATCCTATTTTAAGTGAAGTTCAAGTGCCTGAGATGATAGTAACCAGGTCAGGATTAGATACAGAAATTGACTACGGTCATAGGTTGTTCGAGGATTCGAACGTAGGTAATAGAGGCAGTGATGATGAGCTTAGAATGAGTGTAGCTGAGGAAACTGACTTTACAAATGTTGATGATGTGAACAGAGATGATGATGTAGCTGTCGAAAGAAGTGATGTACAGATTAGTGTTTCAGAAACTATCTTATTGAGTAAGGATGAACTAGTTAGGATGCAGAGGGAAGATGAAACACTAACTAGAATTTTTTAATGTGAATTGGATGATGAACCTGAAAATGTTTGTAAGGAAACATTTAGTTTAAAAGAACTTTTGTGTCGCTATGTTCGTCCTAAGACAGGTAGCAAAGAGGTGGTCATAGAGCAATTAGTAACTCCTAGGAAACTTCGTGAATCAATTTTGAAATTAGCACATGATGAACAAGGACATTTAGGGGTAAATAAAACATTCAAGTGTATAACTAAAACGTACTTTTGGCCTAAAATGAAAAGTGATGTGAAGAGATATGTTTTAAGTTGTCACGAATGTCAAATGGCTGGCAAACCTAATCAAGTAATTCCCCGGGCCCCGTTATGTAATATCCCATCGGTAGGAGAACCTTTTGAGAATGTCGTAATTGATATCGTAAGCCCTTTGCCCAGGAGTAAGGGAGGGAATATCTATCTATTAACAATCATTGATAGACTAACACGATATCCAGAAGCAATCCCAGTAAGAAATTGCAATGCAAAAACTGTAGTTAAACGCTTGCTGAACTATTTCTCTAAATTTGGACTTCCTTGCGTTATACAGAGTGATAATGGTAGCAATTTTGTATCAAAGTATTTCAGAGATAAAATGAAAGAGTTGGGGATTAAACTTGTAACTTCCACCCCGTACCACCCTGAATCACAAGGAATTGTTGAACGTTTTCATCAAACGTTGAAAAGTTGCTTAAGGAAGTTGTGTAATAATTTTGAGCATGATTGGGAAGAAAAGTTACCTTTTGTCTTGTTGGCTTTACGATTAACTCCTAATGACACCACGGGATTTAGTCCTTTTGATTTGTTGTTTGGTCACACCACCAAAGGACCTTTAGAAATTTTAAAGTGTAAGTTAATGCAAGAAGAAGGTAGAAAGGATTACATACAGAATATCAAAAATCACAAAGAGGATTTAAGGAAAGCCTGGCAGATGCCAAAAGAAAATGAGAGCAACCGTCAAGGGGAAACTAAAAGAAAATACGATCTTAAGGCTAAAGACAGAATTTTCCATGTGGGTGATAAAGTCTTAGTATTAGTCCAGAAAGAAGGTCCCTCATTATCTTATAAGTTCGAAGGTCCATTTCCTATCCTAGAAAAAAGGGAAAATTTGAATTACTTAATTGATATGGGTAAGCGTAGAGCTAAGTGGTTGCACATCAACTTGCTAAAGAAATATAATGAACGTCCAATGCCAGTTGTAACGGTGTCGCAGAGAGAAATTACTTTTGAGAAGAACTCTGATGTTCTTAATAATTTCGCGTTGTTTAATTCTAGCTTAGAGGAAGAAAAAACAAGGGAATTATTCAATGTGTTTTCAAATTATCCAGAAACTGTTAGTGATAAATTGGGTTTGACTAATCTTTTAGAACATGATATTGAGTTACAGGACACAAAACCCATTAGACAAAGTCCTTATCCTCTAAGCCCAGAGAAAACAAATTCAGTCCGACAGGAAATTAAGTACATGCTAGACAATGGTTTGATTGTTCCCAGCAAAAGTGACTGGTGTTCTCCAATAGTTCTTGTTAAGAAGGAAGATGGATCAGATAGGCTGTGTATTGATTTTAGAAAAGTGAATAGTGTTACGAAACAAAGTAATTTTTCCTCTCCCCAGGATAGAAGATTGTTTAGATAAAATAGGAAATGCTAAGTTTATTTCTAAACTTGATTTGGCCAAAGGTTATTAGCAAGTACCTTTAAGTAGTCGAGCACAGAAAATATCTGCTTTCATAACACCTTTCGGTAGTTATGAACCCAAAGTTATGGCTTTTGGTCTACGGAATGCAGCGAGTACTTTTCTAAGATTAATGAATAGAGTTTTAAATGGAATTGATAACTGTGTTGTGTATTTGGATGATCTTGTAATATTTTCAGATACGTGGGAGCAACATTTACGCATCTTAGCTAAAGTATTGTCAGCACTTGAAAAAGCAAAACTTGTTTTAAATCTGAAGAAATGTGAATTCGGAAAAACCTCGATCACATATTTAGGTCATAAGGTAGGTCTAGGTAAGATTTGTCCAAAAGATGGGAACATAGAAGCTATCATCAACTTCCCAATTCCTACCAGTAAAAAACAGGCAATGAGATTCATCGGAATGATTTCATATTTCCGCCGATTTGTTCCTAATTTTTCAGAAATAAGTGCTTCAATAACTAATCTTTTCAAGAAAGGACAAAGTTTTGTATTTGATAATGAATGTATCGAAGCTTTCAATAAGTTAAAGGCCACAATGATTCACGAGCCCGTACTAATGTTGCCCGATTTTAGCAAGGAATTTAATTTAGCGATATATGCAAGTGACATTGGAATAGGAGGAGTTCTGTTGCAAGAAGTGAATGGGATCAAGCACCCTGTGGCTTATTATTCGAAGAAGTTAAATAAAGCACAGCAGAATTATTCAACTATTGAGAAGGAATTGTTTAGTTTAGTATCAACTTTACAACATTTTGAGATTTATGTACGTAGTGGTCATGTTTTAACTGTGTATACTGATCACAATCCATTAGTTTACTTAGATAGATTTAAGAATAAGAATAAACGTTTCATGCGTTGGAGTTAGACTATGATTTAAAGATAGTTCATATAAAGGGAAAGAATAATGTAATAGCCGACAGTCTTTCTAGAGACTTTTCAGAATGATATGGACGATTGTTTTTTTTTTTTTTCTCTTCTATTAACACGTAAGAGTGTTTTGGTTTTGGTTACATGATACAAGAGTAATGAAGTAATTGTCTCTCAGTTTAGGGATAAGGGATTTTCTCCCTTGATAGTTTTGTTTTAAAAAAAAGATAAAATCAGTAGATTTTCCTTTTTTTTTTTCTTTTAGGGGGACGTGTCATGGGTAGATAGAATAATATAGGAAAGAATGTTAAAACACGTGATTTTTCTACTCTTAGAGAAGCAGAGAGAGAGAGAGAGAGAGAGATAAGGTCCCGCTATTGTTTATTGAAGCTGCCATCGTCAAGTTATGTGCCTAGGTTGGAGGTCTTTGAGCACAACGAGCCCCTGTCTATAGAGGACCAAGGAACCTGTAGGAGAAGAATAAGTGTGTTTGTCGCCGAAAAGAAGTACATTAGCCAAAGGAGTCAACGTTGTGGAATTTGATTACACCAGCAGAGCATTCGCCTAGGTGTTATCAGCGGTTTCAAGGAACACCAATGAGGATGAAGAAACGAGAAAATTTCCTTATATGGACCTGTCCATAGTTAACCCCTCCCATACAGGGATATATAAACTTCCACGCGATCAAGAGAGAGACAGTACGAAAAGGAGACGAGGAAGAAACCCAAGAAAGAAAGAGAGAGAGAGAGAGGGCGAACAAGCTGAGGAAAGAAGAGAAGGCGTAAGGACCAGAATGCAGATGTAACCAGCTTTGTCCGAGATGTCCTAACGAGTTGCCTCCCGCCCTCATTACCCACGACGAGACGCCAGACCTGAAAACATCTCCGTTCCTGTCAACCGTCGAGAGCTGCTGCGAAGAGTAGTATATTCTTTTTGTATTATTTATCTACCATCTTGACTGTTCCCCTATTTTGCTGGAGTGTAGTTTAATCAAATGATTTTCTTTGTTTAGTTCAGTGCTTCCTAAGTACTCAATCAAGAAACATTCACCTTTGTCTAGTTGTAAATAAAATTATGTTTTCTTTTGCGAGTTTTCTTTCTATATTTCCTATTGTTTCTTTTTGGTTGTAGTTGAAAAGTCCCCATTTCATTAATTATTAATTCAACAGAATCTGGTTCGATCCCCACGAGGATCGTAACAACAAGGAAATACAGTATTTCTTGTTATCATGAATTTTTATGATTATTATTATAGATTAATATAAAACAAATTGTGAGCAATGGCATCTGTATAGATTCCATGAGTCACAAGACAAAGTACTTCACGGTAATTACACCCCTCGGCTTTCAGTTGAGGCAGAAACCTCATAGAGTACACGTTTGAGTTTGATCTCTGACATTCACTCTTAAAGTGTTTTTCTCGGTTTTGGCAAGAATTTCATTATGCCAAAGATGAAATGACAATTTCAACATCTTGCTTACACAAGGAAGAAAGAAATTGGCTCTAATAAGAGTTCAGAATTAGGTAATACTGGCGATATTAGCGGAGTTAGTGAAGGAGAGAGATGATGGAGCGACCGTCTTGCCTAAAGGAGCAAGATTTTAAGCAAAGGAATCTTCATTTATGATTAAATTATGATAAATAACTTTGTTTAGATTCAACAATATCCAAATAGGAACATAAAATTCATAATAATCATGATTTATTAATATTGTCTTTGTAAAAATACAAAGAAATCTGAATGCCCGTATCTCAAAACTGTACTTATTAACCTTGAAATTCTATCTTCTCCCTAAGTTTTAATGATATAGCATTGAAATTTGGTGTATAACTTAGACATTACAAAACAATCAAATGATGCCCTTTTTTTTATTTTTTTTTTTATTTTATTTCCTTAATTTTTCCCCCTGATTTTTAGGGTTTTATTTTTTTTAGCATAATGAAAAAATTTAAATCTAGAAAAATAATGACTGTTAGGAAAAAACTCTTCATTTGGTTGCGGGTCTACATCAGGTCTAATAGGGTAGTAATCCCAGGTCTTAATATTAATTATCAAGGGAGGAGGTAGAATTTAAAAAAACACTAATTTTCAGGATAAATTGCCGTGGCGTCGCAACACTGAAGGTCAGAGGCAAAAATCCTATACAGTTTGAGATGACCTAAGTCACCTTTTTAAGTGGTATGAATGTCAAAGTCCTGTCCTTAAAAATGTGCATTAGCTGGCCGGCCCCCTAAGGTTGGTTTAGTTGGAGGCAGAAAATAATGGGCGTAAATTATCCCTAGAGGTTCAATCAGTAGGAGGGAAGTGATATAGCAGCAAATCCCGTGGGAGTAGGTCATGGGAAGGAGTTTTAAGTTCATTTTCATTTGGAGGTAGAAATGGAGGGCATAAATTACCCCTAAAGGTTTTTTTCATCTTCGGGAGGATAGGAATGTTGACAGGGTTGGTACTTTTTCAAGGTTTAAAGGTTTAAAGGTCGCTCATGAATAGCAGAGGCAAGGGACAGTGACATTGCCATAGCAAGCAGGACAATGCCCTAGAGACTGACCATATATTATATGATCAGCGCCCAAGCCTCCTCTCCACCCAAGCTAGGACCAGGGAGGGCCAGGCAGTGGCTGCTGATGACTCTGCAGATAGACCTATAGGCTCCCCCAAACCCCCATAACCTTAGCTCACAAGGATGGTAAGGTTGCAAACACTAATGGCACTAACGAGTTTGAGCGGGACTCGAACCCCCGACTGGCGATCACCAGCCAGAGACGTTACCAATCAGGCCACAACAAGGGTATGTTTAGTGACCTTCTCTGGAGTGAGGGTAGGGGAAGAGGTTATTGATTGGCGGAGAGGTAAGGTTTAAGGGTAGTATAGGAAGTAATGCCCTAAGGGGGTGTCACTAGTTGAGATGTCACACAGTGGCAGAATCTGTCCTCATTTGATGCAATATTCCAGCAGCAGCGGTACCCCAGTCTCAGCCTTTGGATGATGACAGAGAGCGAGTGGCTTGTTGATCTAGTTATGTCGTGGGGTTGGAGGTCTGTAACCAAATGCCATTTGGCAGACATAGACCCTGCTTTGGCTGCTTGCCTAACGCTGGACCTGTTTTGGGAGAAAGAGACAGAAATTGGCCATTAACTGTTTCAAGGATCGTCCCATTCTTTAGTGTAATGCTTGCCAGCCTGTCAGCAGCTTCATTCCCTTGGATCCCCACATGACTGGGAACCCAGTTTATGGTGACTTTCCTGTTTCTCTGGTAGTGAAGCTGGGCAGTTGCTCTGATTGTGGTGATTAGCAGTACGTTTTCTGGCATCTTTTGGCATTTGGGTGCTTGGATGGTGCCTCAAGAATTTGTATGGATTGTGGTGTCTCCTTCTCTGTATTGGGAATCGGCCAGGGCGTTCGCAATGGTGACCAGCTGCGTCTGCAGGGTGGAGGCATAATCAGATAGCCTCCCGCTGTTTGTGTAATCGTTCGAATATACAGCCGCTGTGGCAGCAGGTATAGTTCTGCCCACCAACCCATCTGTGAAATAGACATTTGGTGCATTAGTCTGTGTTATTGTAAGTTTGGGTGTTACATTCATTTGTTGTGGGGAGCACAGGGCTTTGGGTGTAAGCAGGGTTGTAAAGTTGGTGATTATTGGGTTGGGGGTCCATGGGGCAGGGGGCTTATTGATCATGTGATTTATCTTTTCTGATGCTAATGGCTGCTGGTTACATGTTCATTCTTCTGATTGCTTCTAGTAGGCCCGGCCCCCTACGTAGATGTTGGGGGATCTAGCTCCTCATGTAGGTTGACAAGGGTTTGTATTTTATTTTTTAGAGGGGATTCCCTACTGGCTTTGAGTGTTTTCGAAGACAAAGGAGCAAAGTTTTTTGTCGATTTTGTTGGCCAGGGGTAGCAAGTTTCTTTTGGTTTGCAGGAGTTGCAATCTGGTCCACATAGGTGCCCCTGCAATGAGTCTCATGCTGTTATTTTGTATAACTTCCAGGGAAGTTAACAGCCCTGGAGAGAGACCCATTAGGGAAGGGGCAGCATATTCCATTTGTTTAATTATTGCCTGGACATGAAACTTTTTTGAGTAGGTGGTGGGGAAACTCCCTTGCACAGGGTGGTGATACGTTTCATGGCTGCGAACCGCGAAGAGACTTTGTCCGAGTTGTTTTACTTGGTTGACATGGGACAGGTTGCAGTTTATATTCACTCCAAGGTATATGAAGTCCCTAACGCACTCAATGGGGCTGTTTCCATGGATGAGGTTAGGGGATCGAAGGAGTGTTTTACTGCCATAGCCTTGGTTTTCTGTGCATTTATTTTCAGGCCTAACTCTGCATTCTCGTCTTATAACATCAAAGGCCCTTTGCATTTTATGAATTGTCTGCTGCACAAAGTGGAAGCATACAATGCAGATGTTATCTGCGTAGATGAAAATTTCTGTGCCCCCTGGGAGGTACAATGTTAGCAGGTTCTCGATGAGTTCATTAAATAAAAAGGGGCTAAGGATTCCCCCTTGAGAAGTGCCATTTTCTAGGGTGAGGAAGAGGGTGCTAGCTCCTTGAAAAGTTACTCTTGCTTCCCTATTTTGCATATATTGCCTGACCCAGGACAGGAGGTTGGCTTTGACTCTCTTCCTAACAAGGGAGAAAAGGATAGCTGGGGCACTTGCCAGTTTATAAACTTTTTCCAGACCTAGGGAGACCACCAGGGATTTGTAGTTATTAATTGTGGCCATGACATCTGTTACACAGTCATGGGTCCCTATGCCCTCTGTAAAGCCATACAGTCTGTGGTGCAGAGGGCCGACTTTCCATTTTAAGTGGATGAGTACCATCCTCTGTGTGACCTTCTCTGTATAGCTGATGAGGTCTGTAGGAGTACTCTACCTTGGGTTTAGGGACTGGATGAGTATCCTGCTGGTTCCAGCTCTGTGGTCCGAGTTGGTCAACGTGTGCCCATGTTTCTCGGCATGCTATACGTTATCATGTCTCTGCCTGGGGCTGTGTCTTTTGTTTTGGCTAAGGCTTTGTCCAGTTTTTCCTTTGTGTAGGGGGCATCAGCATCGTTTGGTATGCCACTAGCGACGTCGATCACCGTTGTTCTAATTGGAAGTAGAGCGTCCTGTCTTTGTTGGGTGGCTAGCGGGAGGTTGAAGGATTTTGCTCTGTCTGCAAAGCCCTGGGCTATCCTGACGGCTTCTGCAGGGGGGTTTGGGTGGGCAATTCTGTTGGCACTTTTGCAGCCTGATACCTTGTTGAACCAACTCCATAGCCTCCTTAGGGAGGTGAAGTTGTTAACCTCTGAACACCAGTCTAGCCACTTCTGTCTCTTGACTTTGGTGGCTACCTGTATAGAATGGATTGTCACCTATGACAGGGTGTTGTATCGGTTGTCAGTGGTCTTTGCGCACCCTGTTTATGCGTCGGTTCACTTCTTGGTACTACGCATCTTTGTTATTTTTATTTAGGGGTTTCTTTTTCAGCATAGAGCCACTTGCGGCTTCCTTTAGCTGGGAGACAAAGTTCAGCAATATGAGGTCAGGGTCGTCCGGGGGTTCTCTATATATATGTTGGCCTAATTCGACATATGCCACTCAAATAGCTCCCATTTGGCAAAATCTGGATTCCCTCTGCGAGGAGGCAGGGGCGGGTGAGGAAGTTTGTTTACCTTAATGGAAAAGATTGTTCCAAAGTGGTCACTAGGGAGGACCGGCTGGAGGTTCCAGGAGCAGCCCTGGTTTAAGTTGATGGAAGCAAAAGTGAGGTCAAGCTGTCCTCCAGCTTTGTGTGTGGCAAAGTTTGTATTATTAAGTAGTTTGACACAGTTAAAATTCTCCAGGAGGGCGGCGAGATGGTTGCATGTCGGGTTGGTACCCCCTGGCGACTCAAGTATGAGGTGGTGGGCGTTGAAATCCCTGGAGAAAATGGTGTCTTGATTTTCTGCTTTGGTGAATAGGAGATTAGCATCGATCTGTTTTGTGGGGGATTTTATGTTATGAATGATAAATGTTGAGTATATTAGGTTTTTCATGACAGTCTATGTTGTTGATTTTCTTTGAGGGTATCTTTATCAGGGTGAATAGGCCATGTACTGTGCCTGTGTGGTGTAGTCTGTATATTTTATAATTGGCAAAAGGAAAGGTGTGGTTTTCTGTTAAGAGGGTTTCTTGTAGCAATATGATGTCAGGGTATTAAACTGCCTCTTTCAATTGCAGGAAGGCATATTTTGTCCTTACACCAGCAATATTCAATGAAAGGAATGTCAAGTTGTTCGGGCGGGGTTGAGGTCCTAGAGCGCTATCTATCTGCGAAAATGGAGTTTTTATGATAAAACAAAGTTATGAATACTTACCTGGCAGTTATATATATATATAGCTATAGTCTCTGACTTTTGGCAGAATTTTTTCAAAAATCGCAGCAACCGCCTTTTGGTGGTTGTGCGGTTAGGTGGTTAACATCCCTTACAGGGTGGTACTTGGAATCATTCCCGTTTTCTGTTCTTCAGATCATCTATGCCCGACCTGTCTACTGAGGGGAGGTGGGTGAGCCTTAAAATATATATATAACTGCCAGGTAAGTATTCATAAAACTTTGTTTTATCATAAAAATGGAGTTTTTATGATAAAGCAAAGTTTTATGAATACTTACCTGGCAGTTATATATATTTATAGCTTAAGTCTCTGACTTCCGGCAGAATTTATTCGAAAATTGCGGCAACCGCCTTGTGGTGGTTGTGCGGTTAGGTGGTTAACAACCCTTACAGGGTGGTACCTGGAATCATTCCCGTTTTCTGTTCCTCAGATTATCTTTGCCCGACCTGTCTCCTGAGGGGAGGTGGGTGGGCTTTAAAATATATATAACTGCCAGGCAATTATTCATAAAACTTTGTTTCATCATGAAAACTCCATTTTTATAAATAGTACTTACCTGGCAGTTATATATATATATATATATATATATATATATATATATATATATAGCTGATTCACACATTTGGAGGAGGGAAATAGACAGTAAACATCGTTGGGGAAACAACAAAAGAGTTGTAGGAGAAAAAACACCTTGATTCCTTACCTGCTAAGGTAACTGACTTCAAAGGTTACTGCCTCTAGAGTCGCTTTTCCTTAGGAGTGTTCAGCCAGGCGTAGACCTGCTATGCTGCAAACAACTCAATCGGGTCTGTCAAAGGGGTAAGACCAACAACTTGACTAGACTAAAGAAACTACCTTCACCCCATATAATAAAAACCTGCAACCTTACTAAAACTAACCACCTAACCTTGCAGAAATAGATATAAACTATCTATCTGGACTGAGGGAACCGTATCACAAGACTAGGTCCTCAGACAACCATAAAAACACAAACCTTCATACATGCATACAAACTAAGGTTGAGTGGGGTAGTAAATCCTTTGCCTAATACAGAAGCCGCAGCTATGTATGGGCCCAAGGTATAACACTTGTCATAGTCTACTCTCACCTCTCTGAGGTAATGAGAAGAGAAGACAGAGTTGCTCTTCCAGAACGTTGCGTCCATGATTTGCCTAACTGACATATTTTTCTGATATGCCAGTGAGGTAGCAATGGCTCTCACTTCGTGAGACTGTACTTTCAACAGGGCGAAGTGTTCTTCCTCACATAAGAGGTGGGCTTCCCTAATAGTTTCCCTCAGGAAAAAGGACAAAGCGTTCTTTGACAGGGGTTTTTGAGGATCCTTCACTGAACACCATAACAAGTTAGATGCACCCCTCACGTTCTTAGTGTGGGCCAAATAAGCCTGAGGGCCCTAACTGGGCAGAGGAGTCTTTCCTGCTCCTGACCCACTAGGTTCATGAGGTTAGGGACCTCAAATGTCCTAGGCCAGGGTTTCGAAGGGTTCTCGTTCTTGGCGAGAAAGTCGAACCTTAAGGCACAAACCACACCATTTTGATTGAAGCCTACACGCTTCTCAATCGCCTGGACCTCGCTGACCCTTTTGGCAGTCGCTAAAGTCATAAGGAAGAGGGTTTTCTTTGTTACATCTCGGAGAGGCTTGCGAGATAGGTTCATATTTTTTGGAGTACAGAAACTTAAACACCACATCCAGGTTCCAAGATAGGGGTCTTAATTGTACTTGTTTCGTAGTCTCAAAAGACCTAATAAGGTCCTGCAAATCTTTATCTTGAGACAACTCAAGGCCTCAATGCCTAAAGACGGTTGAGAGCATACTCCTATATCCTTTGATGGTAGATACAGCCAGCTTAGCATCCTGTCTGAGGTACAATAAAAAGTCTGCAATCTGGCTCAGAGAGGTAGTGGTCGAGGAAATCTTGTGCGGCCTGCACCAAGCTGTAAAGGTCTCCCACTTAGACTGGTAGACTCTTTGTGACGAGATCCTTCTTGCTCTGGCAATAGCTTTCGCCGGTTGTGCCGAAAAGCCTCGAGATCTAACGAGCTTCACGACAGTCTGAAGGCAGTCAGTTTGAGAGCGAGGGGGTTTTGATGATATCTCTCAAAGAGAAGATCTGGACTTGCCGGGAGTCTTCTTGGGAAGTCCATCAGCATGCCCACCACTTCGGTGAACTATTCTCCTTGCAGGCCAGAATGGAGCTACTAGAATCATTCGTCCCGAATCGAGGAGAGCGAAATTTCTGACTACCAGATTGATGATTTTGAACGGGGGAAACGCGTACATGTCCATCCCCGTCCAATCCATCAAGAAGGCATCCACTGCTACCGCTTCCTCGTCCGGTACTAGAGAGCAGTAGTTGGGGATCCTCTTGTTCAAGTTGGAGGCGAAAAGGTCTATTACAGGTCTGCCCCACAACTTCCAGAGGCTCTGACAGACATGCGGGTTGAGAGTCCACTCTGTGGGAAGAACTTGTCCCTTCCTGCTGAGCATGTCTGCCCTGATGTTTCTTTGCCCTTGAACAAACCTCGTCAACAGCTGAGTCCTGTTCTCGCTCGCCCAAAGGAGAAGCTCTCTCACTGTTCTGAACAGAGAGAGGGAGTGAGTTCCCCCCTGGTTCCCTGATGTATGCAAGAGCTGTGGTGTTGTCTGAATTGATCTCCACAGTCTTCCCTGACACTGAGGTTCCGAAGGCCTTTAGTCCAAACAGAATTGCCATCAACTTGTTCCTGTTGATATGCCAACTGACCTGACTTCCTTCCCAAATGCCTGAGACCTTCTTGTTCCCTAGTGTTGCTCCCCAGCCTGACTCCGAAGCGTCTGAGAATAACACTAGGTCGGGGTTCTTCTTGTACAAGGAGATCCCTTCTCCTAACAGAGCTGGGTCCAGCCACCATATCAAAAGATCCTTGATCTCTGTCGGAAAGGGAAAAGAAAAGGAGTCCTCCTGGGTCTTTCTGTTCCATACCTTTGCGAGGAAGTGTTGCAGAGGTTTTAGGTGCAGTCTCCCCAACGAGACAAACTGTTCTAGGGAGGATAGAGTTCCCAGCAGACTCATCCACTCCTTCGCTGAGCATTCCTGCTTCTTTAAAAACCCTCTGACTTTCTCTAGGCACCTGGTCTGTCTTTCCTGGGAGGGAGAAGCCCGAGAAAGAACCGAATTCAGAACTATCCCCAAATAGAGAATAGTCTGATTCGGTTCGGTCTGAGACTTCTCCCTGTTGATGATGAGTCCCAGGTCCTGAGTCATCGTATACATCTTTTGTAGGACCTCCATACATTTTTCTTTCGACTGTGATCGGATTAGCCAGTCGTCCAGATAGAAGGATACCCTTATCCCCTCCTGATGTAACCAGCCTGCCACGTTCGCCATTAGCCTGGTGAAAACTTGAGGAACCGTGCTGAGACCGAAGCAAAGTGCCCTGTATTGAAAGCACTTGCCCTGAATCACAAATCTCAGATATTTCCTTGAAGTCGGATGAATGGGGACGTGAAAATAAGCGTCCTGCAGGTCGAGATGCCATCCAGTCACCTGGACGAACTGCTGCCAGCACGGACTGAGTCGTCTCCATGGAAAACTTTTTCTCCACGAAGGTGTTCAGAGAGCTGACATCTAGGACTGGTCTCCATCCACCCGAGTTCTTGGGAACCAGAAATAGGCGATTGTAAAAACCTGGGGAGGTAGGGTCCCGGACTGGCTCTATTGCTCCCTTGACCAACATCTGGTCGACTAGCTCCAGAAGAGCCTCTTGTTTCCCCGCGTCGGCGTACTGAGCCACTAGGCTAGGGAAATGTCTGAGGGAGGAGGCTTCTTTAAAAAGGGGATCTTGTACCCTTCCTTGATGATCAAGAGGGACCAGGTGTCTGTCCCTCTCCTCTTCCAAGACTGCCAAAAACGAGACAGTCTTGCCCCTATTGTTGTCTGGAGGACTTCCATCTCGTTTCTTGGATCGGGGCCTAAACCCACCTCTGCTGGTCCTTGGCCCTGACTCTTGTCTTCTCCCCCTGAAATCCTCTCTCGAGGAAGCCCTACACCGAAAGGGCTGCTGGAACTTCTTCTCTTCCTTCTTCAGAGGAGCAGGAGCAACAGGCAAAGGCTTTCTGGCAGATCGAGATAAAAGGTCCTGAGTAGCCTTTTGTGCCAGAGAAAGGGAGATATCTCTGACCAGAACTTCGGGAAAGAGATGGTGTGACAGAGGGGCGTAAAGCAGCTCCGACTTCTGGGCAACAGTCACCGATCTAGAGGTGAAGGAGCACAATAGGGCCCTCTCCTTTAAGACCCCTGCTGAGAAAAGGGAAGCCAACTCATTCACCCCATCCCTTAGAGCTTTGTCCATGCAGGACATGATACTCATCAGGTCCTTCGTGCCTTCCAGGATTTCAGTCTTCCTAGCCAGAGTCCCGAGAGACCAGTCCTGGAAGCTAAAAACCTAGAAAACCCCGAAAATTCCCTTGACGAGATGATCAAGCTCCGACATGGACCACATCACCTTGGCAGAGTTAAGTGCATGTCTTCTTGCCGAGTCCACAAGAGCAGAGAAGTCACCTTGGGAGGAGGCAGGCACTCCTAGACCCAAAGGTTCCCCTGTCTCATACCACATACCAGCTTTGGAAGCAAGCCGAGATGGTGGGAAGAAAAGGTGGTCTTGACTGCTTGCCTCCGTTCCTTCATCCAATCATCCACCTTAGCAAGTGCTCTCCTGACAAAAATTGAAAGTTTCATTTTGATGAAGGCCGAATGCTTCGTAGCCTTCTTCCTGGTGAATTGAGACTGAGGAAAACGAGGCGCCGAAGGTTGGAATTCCTCCCCATTTAGTTCTAAAAGAGAGCGAGATAGAACCTTATAGTCACTAGCAGAGTCGGTGGGTTTCTCTCCCTCGTCTGATACATCATCGAGGTCCTGATCAAGGTCAACATCTTGAAGAAGTAGGCTGCAAGCAGCCTGGCACCGAGTTTAGGTGTCATCCTGGCGCCGAGCGCTGCTATCGTCCTGTCGGCGAGAAGAGGTATTGTCCCGATGACGAGAAGCGGTATCGTCCTGATAAGGCAGGCTGCATTCATCCTGATAATGCAGGCTGCATTCGTCCTGCTTCCTAAAACGCGAGGCAGAAACATCCTGAAGCTTCGAGCGAGAAGCGGAATTGTCCTGGTGCCGAGGGCAAGAGGCAGTATCGTTCTGGCGCCGAGAGCGAGAGGAAGAAACGTCCTGCCGTCGAGCCAATGAAGAGGGTGTGCATTGTCGTACGGCCGACGAAGTGCGCAGAGGTTTCTTTGGAGAGATACTTCGTTCCCTCTTAGAAGACGATCTCTTAACTGGCAAAGAGACATCCTTACGTCTGCTGGACTGGGAAGGAGGGCAACTGAAAGCTTGCACTAGCGATGAAAGCTGTTCCTGCATAACAGCCATGAAAGCTTTACCAACTTCTGGTTCTCGCGGTTCCGAAGGAGGCAGCTGTTTGGGAGCGCTGGCAGTAGAAGCAGGAAGTTTATCAGGTTTAACTGGGCTAAGGACTCTCTTTCGTCCTCTTAACAGGAACAACATCGAAGTCGTCCTCCGAAGGTTCAGGTTCTCGGCTACTCGAACCGGGAGAGGGAGAGGGAGACTGCACATCCCGGTCCCACCTTCTCTTCGTCGGTCTTGATTCGTATTGCCACTTGCGTCTGGGAGAAGGATCAGGTGAAGACACAAACGTATCCGACACACCTTTTCTACGGCGGTCAAGAGCAGCCTGGGAGGTCGCAACAGGACTGTCTGAGGCGACGACTGACCGAGGATAAGCACCTCTCACCCCCTTTCGGCTTTCGACGTACCTTCTCCCTTGGTCCTGGGAGCTTGGTAGAGGTCTAGACCTAGGGGTATGACAGGTTCGATGAGCCGCCACCTCCACTTCACTTTCACAAGCACTAATATCACTTTCACCCTTACCTTTAAAGACCGCAAGTTGTAATTTAATGGCCTCCAACTCAGCAGCCATCCTGGCATACCAAGGGTCATCCACAGTCGCAGATCCTGTAGAAGGGGCAGGAGTTACTACCTTCGGGGAGGGAACAACCTCCAAAGAGGAAACAATTAAAGAGTCAATAGATAAATCTAAACTAGCTTCACTAGCAGACTTTGACTTTGATTTAGCCCTCCTAACTCTATCGAGTTCTAATTTGCACACATAGCGCTTCATAGCTAACCAATCATCTTCATTTAAACCCTCGCATTCCTTGCACCTATTATTTAGGGCACATTCAAACCCCCTGCAACCCATACAAACTGTGTGAGGGTCAACCGACACTTTCGGTAACCTCACCTTGCATACATCACTCGCACATACACGAATATGAAGTTTTTCACTCATGGTAAACAAAGCAAAAAATACAAAAATAATAACAAAACACGATTGCCAAATCCCAACACAGTGTATTTAACCAAACAAAGTTCAAAACAGCGATGTAGGGAAAGCGATTCGAAAAACTCTTAATGACGGACCAATGATGTTGTCAATCCAGCCAGCAGAAATAATCTGAGGAACAGAAAATGGGAATGATTCCAGGTACCACCCTGTAAGGGTTGTTAACCACCTAACCGCACAACCACCACAAAGCGGTTGCCACGATTTTCGAATAAATTCTGCTGGAAGTCAGAGACTTAAGCTATATATATATAACTGCCAGGTAAGTACTATTCATAAAAACTCCATTTTTATGAATAGAACTTACCTGGCAATATATATATAGCTGATTCACACACTTGGAGGAGGGTGACAGACAGTAAACATCGTTGGGGAAACAACAAAAAGTTGTAGGAGAAAAAACACCTGGATTCCTTACCTGCTAAGGTAGCCGACTTCAAAAGTTCCTGCCTCTTGAGTCGCTTTCCCTTAGGAGTGTCAGCCAGTAGTGGACCTGTCATGCTGAAACAACTCAATCGAGTCTGTCAACGGGGTAAGACCAACAATCTGACTAGACTTCAGAACTACCTTCGACCCTTATATTAAAAACTGCAACCTTACTAAACTAACCACCTAACCTTGCAGAATAGATATAAACTATCTATCTAGACTGAGGGAACTGTACCACAGGTCGACGTCCTCAGACAACCATTAAAAACACCAACCCACACACAGGTATACAAAAACTAAGGTTGAGGGGAGGTAGTAACTCCTTTGCCTAATACAGAAGCCGTAGCTACTTATGGGCCCAAGGTATAGCATTTCTCATAATCCACTCTCACCTCTCTGAGGTAATGAGAGGCGAACACAGAGTTGCTTCTCCAGAACGTTGCATCCATAATTTGCCTGACCGACATGTTCTTATGATAAGCCAGCGAAGTAGCAATGGCTCTCACTTCGTGAGCCTGCACTTTTAAAAGGCCTAAGTGCTCTTCCTCACACAAGAGGTGCGCTTCCCTTATAACTTCCTTCAGGAAAAAAGACAAAGCGTTCTTTGAAAGGGGTTTTTGAGGATCTTTGAAACACTGAGCACCATAAGGAGCTAGAAGAGCCTCTCACATTCTTAGTATGAGACAAGCAAGCTTTAAGGGCTCTAACTGGACAGAGGAGCCTCTCCTGCTCTTGACCCACAAGATTAGTGAGGTTAGGGACCTCAAAAGTCCTTGGCCAGGGCTTTGATGGGTTCTCGTTTTTGGCGAGGAAATCCATTCTTATAGCACAAACCGCTCCATTCTGATTGAAGCTTACTTGTTTTTCAATCGCATGGACCTCACTGACCCTTTTAGCTGTGGCTAGGGCCATCAGAAAGAGGGTTTTCTTCGTTACCTCTCTAAGATAAGCTTGTGAGATGGGTTCGAACCTCTTGGTGCAAAGAAACTTCAGAACCACATCCAGGTTCCAAGAAGGGGGCTTTAACTGAACCTGTTTAGTTGTCTCAAAAGACTTCACGAGGTCTTGCAAGTCCTTATTTTGAGCCAAATCTAAGCCTCTATGCCTACAGACCATAGAGAGCATGCTTCTATACCCTTTGATTGTGGACACTGCCAGCTTAGCATCCTGTCTGAGGTATAATAAAAAATACGCAATTTGGCTTACAGAGGTAGTGGATGAGGAAACCTTGTGCTGCCTACACCAAGCTCTAAAAGTCTCCCACTTAGGTTGGTAGACCCTCTGTGAAGAGACTCTCCTCGCCCTGGCGATAGCTTTCGCAGCTTGCGCCGAAAATCCTTTCGCTCTGACAAGCTTCTCGATAGTCTGAAGGCAGTCAGTTTGAGAGCGAGGGGGTTTTGATGATACCTCTCAAAGTGGGGTTGTTTGAGAAGCTTTGGACTTGCAGGCAGACTTCTTGGGAAGTCTATCACTTCCGTGAACCATTCTCTCGTTGGCCAGAATGGAGCTACTAGGATCATTCGTCCCAAATCGAGGAGAGCGAATTTCCTGACTACCAGATTGATGATCTTGAACGGGGGAAAGGCATATGTGTCCATCCCCGTCCGATCCATCAAAAAGGCGTCCACCGCTATTGCCTCCTTGTCCGGAACTAGGGAGCAATAGTTGGGATCCTTTTGTTCTGGTTGGAGACGAAAAGATCTATTAAGGGTCTCCCCCACAGCTTCCAGAGACTCTGACAGACCTGTTGGTTGAGGGTCCATTCCGTGGGAAGAACCTGCCCTTTTCTGCTGAGCATGTCTGCCCTCATATTCCTCTGTCCCTGTACGAATCTCGTCAGCAGATCTACCTTGTTCTCCTAAGACCAAAGAAGGAGTTCCCTTGCTGTTTTGAACAGAGACAGCGAGTGAGTCCCCCCTTGCTTCCTGATGTACGCTAGAGCTGTGGTGTTGTCCGAGTTGACCTCCACAATCTTTCCAGACACTGAGTTTTTGAAGGCCTTTAGCCCTAACAGAATGGCCATCAACTCCTCCTTGTTGATGTGCCATCCTAACTGACTTTTTCCCAAGAGCCTGAGACCTGCTTGCTTCCTAGTGTTGCTCCCCAGCCTGACTCTGATGCGTCTGAAAATAACACTAGGTCTGGGTTCTTCTTGTACAGGGAGATCCCTTCCCCTAACAAAGCTGGATCTAGCCACCACATCAGATGATCCTTGACCTCTGCTGGAATGGGGAAGGAAAAGGAGTCTTCCCGTGTCTTCCTGTTCCACACCTTTGATAGGAAGTGCTGAAGAGGCCTTAGGTGGAGTCTCCCCAGCGAGACAAACTGTTCAAGTGAGGAGAGAGTTCCCAGTAAACTCATCCACTCCTTCGCTGAGCACTTCTGTTTGTTCAGGAATCCTCGGACCTTCTCGAGGCACTTGGTCTGTCTTTCCTGGGAGGGAGAACCCAAAAAAGAACCGAATTCAGAACTATCCCCAAATAGAGAATAGTCTGATTCGGCTCGGTCTGAGATTTCTCCCTGTTGATAACCAGACCCAGTTCTTGAGCCATCATGAATGTCTTTTGTAGGTCCTCCGGACATTTTTCTTTCGATCATGAACGTATCAGCCAATCGTCCAGATAAAAGGATACCCTTATCCCCTCTTGATACAGCCAGCCTACCACGTTCGACATTATCCTGGTGAAGACTTGAGGAGCCGTGCTGAGACCGAAGCAAAGCGCCCTGAACTGGAAGCACTTGCCCTGGATCACAAATCTCAGGTACTTCCTGGAAGACGGATGGATGGGGACGTGAAAATAAGCACCCTGCAGATCGAGAGACACCATCCAGTCTCCTGGACGCACTGCTGCAAGCACGGACTGAGTCGTCTCCATGGTGAACCTTGTCTTTTCCACGAAAACGTTCAGAGAGCTGACATCCAGGACGGGCCTCCATCCATCCGAGTTCTTGGGTACCAGAAACAGGCGATTGTAAAAGCCTGGGGAGGAGAGATCCAGAACTGGTTCTATCGCTCCCTTGTCCAGCATCTGGTCGACCAGATCCAAAAGAGCCTTCCGTTTCTCCAGATAAGTGTACTGCGCTACTAAGGCTAGAGGTGTATCTGAAAGAGGAGGCTTCTTCAAAAGGGGGATCTTGTATCCTTTCTTGATGACTGAGAGGGACCAGGTGTCCCTCTTCTCTTACAAGACTGCCAAAAACGTGACGGTCTTGCCCCTATTGCTGTCGGGAGGACTTGCACTTCATTTCTTGGAGCGAGCTCTAAACGAACCTCTGTTCGTCCTTGCTCCTGACTCTTGCCTTCTTCCTCTAAAGTTAGATCTTGAAGGAGCCCTGCCTCAAAAGGGCTGTTGGAATTTCCTTACCTCCCGCTTCAAAGACGAAGGAGCGACTGTCAAGGGCTTACGAGCTGAGCGCGATAAGAGGTCTTGGGTGGCCTTTTGCGCAAGAGGAGCTCAGACTTCTGCGCAACCGTCACAGATCTCGAAGCAAAGGAGCAAAGCAGGGCCCTCTTCTTCAAGACTCCTGCTGAAAAAAGAGAAGCCAACTCATTAGCTCCATCCCCAAGAGATTTGTCCATACAAGACATAATACTCGTTAGGTATTGTGTTCCTTCCATCTGCTCAGTCTTCCTGGCCAGAGCCCCTAGAGACCAGTCCAAAAAGCTAAAAATCTCAAAGGCTCTAAAAATCCCTTTGACAAAGTGATCCAGTTCCGACATCGACCACATAACTTTGGTCGAGTTGAGTGCATGCCTTCTGGTAGAGTCCACAATGCCAGAGAAGTCACCCTGGGAGGAGGCAGGCACTCCCAGACCCAGAGGCTCCCCAGTCTCGTACCACATGCCAGCCTTCGAAGGAAGACGAGCTGGTGGAAAAGAGAAGGTAGTCTTAACCGCTTGTCTCCGTTCTTTCATCCAATCATCTATTTTCGCAAGAGCCTTCTTTGCAGAAATAGAAAGTTTCATCTTGATGAAGGCAGACTGTTTCTTGGCCTTCTTCCTGCAAAATTGAGATTGAGCAGAATGCAGAGCAGAAGGTTGAAACTCCTCCCCATACAGTTCAAGGAGGGAGCGAGAGAGAACCTTGTAATCGCCAGCAGCGTCAGCAGGTTTGTCTTCATCTTCTGAGACACCCTCGAGATCCTGTCCCACCTCTACAATATCCTTCGTTCGGGAAGAAAGCTCCCTTGAATCTGACAAAGGAAAATCGAAGGATTCGTCCTGAGGGAGAGGGCTGCAAGTAGCCTGACAGCGAGAACCGCTTGCATCCTGGCGCCGAGCGTAGGTGTTGTCCTGGCGCCGGGAATCAGAAGCGTCCTGGCGCCGAGCGGTAGGAGGGAGTGTCCTGGCGGTGAGAGGAGGCGGCGTCCTTACGCCGAGACCTGCTATCGTCCTGGCGGCGAGAAGCAGTATCGTCCTGAAGAAGCAGGCTGGGATCGTCCTGGCGCCGAGAGAGAGAGGCAGAATCGTCCTGGCGTCGAGAACAAGAAGCGGAAGAGTTCTGGCGTCGAGAGAGAGAGCTGAAATCGTCCTGGCGACGAGAAGAAGTATCTTCCTGGAGGAGCAGGCTGGTATTGTCCTGGCATCGAGAGAGAGACGAGGAATCGTCCTGGCGCCGAGAGCGAGAGGCAGAATCATCCTGGCGCCGAGCAGATGAGGAAGCAGTGCGGTGTCGTGTCTTCGACGAAGCGCGCAAGGGTTCCTTAGGCGAGGAACTCCGTTCCCTCTTAGAAGCTGACTTCTTGATGGGCAACGAGTCGTCTTTACATCTGTCGGACTGGGCGTGAGGGCGGCTAAACGCTTAAACTAACGATAAAAGTTGTTCCTGCATAACTGACATGAACGACTTAGCGACTTCTGCTGGATCCTGCGGTTCCGAAGGAGGCGGCTGTCGCATAACACTGGTAGAAGGAGAAGGATCTTCTGCTGCTCTATCCCAACTTGCTGCTCTTGATTTCGTCCTCTTCACAGGCACGGAATCCAAATCGTCCTCTGAAGGACAAGGTTTATGGCTACTAGAACCGGGAGAATGAGAACGAGACTGTTCTTCTCGGTTCCACCTCCTCTTCGTCGGTCTCGAAGCCTCATACTTCCATTTGCGTCTGGGAGAGGTATTCGGGTAAGAAACCATCACAACATCCGACACACCTTTTCCATGGCGGTCAAGAACAGCCTGGGAATTTGCAACAGGACTGCTCGAGGCGACAGCTGACCGAGGGTACGTACCTCTCACCCCTTTCAGTTGTCGATGTACCTTCTCCCTTGGTCCTGGGAGCTTGGCAGAGAGGTCTAGACCTAGGGTAATGACAGGTTCGGTCAGCCGCTACCTCTACTGCACTTTCACAACCACAAATTTCACTTTCACTTGGCTTACCTTTAAAGGCCGCAAGTTGGTCTTTAATGGCCTTCAACTCGGCAGCTACCCTTCCGTACCGAGGGTCATCCGCAGATACGGATCCTGTAGAAGGGGCAGGAATTACTACCTCAGGGGAAGGATCAACTTCCAAAGAGGAATTAATTAAAGGTTCAATAGATAAATCAAGACTAGGTTTGCTAGCAGACTTAGATTTAGACCTAGAAGCTCTCCTTACTCTATCAAGCTCTAATTTGCACACATAGCGCTTCATAGCCAAGCAATCCTTCTCATTCAAAACCTTACATTCTTCGCACCTATTATTAAGTGCATACTCAAAACCCCTACATCTCAAACACACAGTGTGAGGGTCTACCGACATTTTCGGTAACCTCACCTTGCATTCCTCATTCGCACACACATGAAAATGAGGCTTATCACTCATATTAATCAAAAGCAAAAAACACAGAATAAACAAAACACGATTGCCAAATTCCCAAATCAATGTACTTCACCAAATAGCAGACTGGTACAGCGACACAGGGAAAGCGAAAACAAAAAACTCTAATGACGGACCAACGTGTTGTCGATCCGGCCGGCAGAGATGATCTGAAGAACAGAAAACGGCAATGATTCCAAGTACCACCCTGTAAAGGTTGTTAACCACCTAACCACACAACACCACAAGGCGGTTGCCGTGATTTTTGAAAAAATTCTGCCGAAAGTCAGAGACTATAGCTATATATATATATAACTGCCAGGTAAGTTCTATTCCTAAAAACTTTTTTAGTTATGGCGGGGTTGAGCATATTTATTCTACATTAAATTAGGGGGTGTAAGTCTCTATAAGCTTGGAAATTGCTTCTTCGATAGAAACCCATTGTTGGGTAGGACTTGCGATAGTTTCTGGCTCTGGCGGAAGGTCTTTAATGCTTGGTTTTGAAGGAGCGTCTTTAGCTGATGCAGTACCATTCACTGGATTTGTTACTTGGGGAGAATGATTGATTTTGGAGTGAGTTGTCAGAATGAAAGGCATGGATGTAGGGGGAGGTTGAGGGATGAGGGAGGCGTTTAGGTTGAGGGATGAGGGAGGCGTTTAGGTTGAGGGATGAGGGAGGCGTTTAGGTTGAGGGATGGGGGAGGCGTTTAGGTTGAGGGATGAGGGAGGCGTTTAGGTTGAGGATGAGGTTTGAGATGAAGTTGCTGGGGTTTAGGGGGTTTTGGTCTGGGTCTAGGCCCTCTATGAGGCTGTGGTTGGAGGGGTTTGGTGTTAGGCTTTAGGTTTGGCGGGGAGAGAGAGAGAGAGAGAGAGAGAGAGAGAGAGAGAGAGAGAGAGAGAGAGAGAGAGAGAGAGAGAGAGAGAGAGCAAAGGGGGGGGGGGGATGTCGGCGGCGTAGGAAGTCTGAGGGACTTCCTTTGATCAGTAAGTTGTCTCCTGAAGGGAGGCCTGCGTGTTTGGATGCGTTTGAGGGACCTGTGCCATTTGGGTGCGACCCTTACTTCTTACAATCCTTGCTAGGTGAGCGGGGCATCTTTTGTTCAAAGTATGGTGCGTTTTAGAACAGGCAGGGCATTTGGTTTAGGTTTCCTCTGTTTTTTAAATTTTGTCCCTGTGGTGCCTCTATCTGTGGCACTTGTAGCAGCGCAGGGGTTCAGGGGTGTATGTTTCTTCTAGTCTGAATTTGCCCCAGATTTCTAAATCAAGATGGCTGGGGGGGAGGTTCCTTTAACCCAGAATTTGACCTTATAAGATATGCCACTTGTTCTGGTTTTAAATCTTCCTGCCTGGATAACAGGGGAGCCTAGTAATGGGTCCGATATTTAGGTTTGGAAAGAAACCACAAACACCTAAAATAGTTTTTTTTTTTTTTTCCTAAGGTCTAGCTCTGTAAAAGCAGGGATATTCCTTAAAATACTGACTGCTTCATCATTCTGGGGGGGGGGGCACTATTATATTGCCATTTCTATTTGCTCTCACTGTAATTTGTAATGGCTTTATTCCACCTTTTCTATCTCATTGTATGCACTTTCATTTGCACTATTATTCACTTTAACATTGGCCGATTTGTCTGTTGATGCAAAAGCTAACCTATACACAGATGTGTAAATGCATTCGTTTGTTAGTTATGATCGACGATAGAACGTAAACAAAGAAATGGTTTTGGTTTAGGTGGTGTTTAGCATCTTTATTTAATTTATTTTGGATTTATAAGTATACAGCAAAAGCATTTCAATCAATTTAGACAGAATGGAGTATGTTGCACTATTCGAGGATGACAGTGGTAGAAGTGCAAACAAAAGCAACGAAGATGAATCCCCATGACGATGCTGTCCTGGTGAATTTTTGAGACGCTTAATATTTCAAATGACAGTGGTGATTTTGGTGGTTTTAAAGCTCTCCTTTGTTTAAACTTGTTTTTAAATAAAGGTTTTTCCTTGGTTTAAACTTGTTTGCATCATTGTTTTCCTGTACAGTATACCATAGTGTTGGTACTGGTAATCTGCAAATTTTGAGGTTTCGGACAACCCCCATCTATTACCATCTCTTGGCAAATAATGTAAACAATTATTAAATGCAAAACTACAGTATATAATTATATTGAGCATATATACTGTTATGTCAATCCTTCCTAACTACTATGTAAGTGGAAAAATTAATTGCACAGGTTTCAGACATAGGCAAGCCTAACGACAAGTTCACACAACAGAGCCCGAGTATTATAAATAAATAAAGATAAAATTACCGGTAAATATTCTTATTTCACTTAAACACAAAACTATATATCGTAATTAAAATTATATTATATGATTTCAAGTTTTAATCCTTCCAAATTACCAAGCAATGAGAGGCTCCAGGTAGGGGGCAGACTGTTTTACTTTCGGGATCGCTGGACCCACAGCCTAATCACGAATGGACTCGGGTGGAGATGGAACCAAGTTCCACCCCCTCTTCCAAATTCTTCCAACACTCCACCCCCTTGTTGGAAGAATATACCTCAGAACTCTTGAACAAGAAGGTAATAAAGAAAGTGAAGTCTATCAAATTCCAGGGAAGGCTGTTTTGTGTTCCCAAGAAAGACTCAGACAAACTCTGAGTCATTCTAGACATGTCTCCACTCAACAAGTTCGTCGAGAACAACGAGTTCCGAATGCTTACCTTGCAACAACACATAAGGACCCTTCTACCCAAAGGGGCATACAAAGTCTCAATAGACCTGGCAGATGCTTACTGGCAAATACCAGTCAGTCGCCCCCTCTCTTCAGAGCGATGCCCTTTGGGCTAAACATAGTAGTAAGGGTATTCACGAAGCTAGCAGACACAATCGTCCAGCAGCTACGCTCCGAAGGAGTTAAAGTAGTAGCATATCTAGACGATTGGCTGGTGTGGGCTGCATCAAAGACTACTTGTCTGCAAGCAGCCGGAAAGGTGATCTCCTGGAGCACCTGGGCTTCAAGATCAATCGTAAGAAGTCTCTCCTTTTTCCAGCTCAAAAGTTCCAATGGTTAGGAATCCAGTGGAACTTAACAGTTTACTGATCGCCAATTGCTAGCTCAATGCTGATCTTTGACCTCAAGTCCTTCCAATGACTAACGATCTCCAATTGCTAGCGTTTCCAATCACTGATTGCTAGTCAATAACCAGTCATCAGCTTGCTGATCACTAGATCACCGATGGGCAGGTCATCTTTCTTTGATTACTGAACTCGGCTCACTGATCTCTGACCAGCCCATCCTTCAGCTTGCTCATCTCTGACCAACCAGGGGGGACCATAATCAGCTTGCTGATCTCTTACTCACCATCGGCTCACAGACCACCGATTCATCGGTCATCGGCACTTTGCCAGCAGTTCGTGACTCAAACTCACTAGTCAACCGCTTCCTGTAGTAAGTCACACCATCTCTCCATTCCATTCAAGAAGAGGAGAGAGATAGTGGGAGCTGTCAAGAGACTAATCCAATACAAGAGGATTTCAAGACGCCAATAGGAAAGAGTATTGGGCTCTCTCCAGTTTGCAGCAGTGACAGACACAGTGCTAAAAGCACAGCTAAAAGAAGTGTCAGGATTCTGAAGAAGATACGCATCAAACGCTCGAAGAGATTAACTAAGGTTGACCCCGACCCGATTGCGCACGCTACTAAGGCCGTGGTCAACGTCCAAGAGTCTAGCGCGGACAATTCCCCTACAACCACCATAACCATCAGTGGTGATACACACGGACAACTCCCTGGAAAGATGGGGAGGCCATTCTCAAGAGAGAAAAGTCTCCTTCATCTTGGAAAAAGTCCCGGAACTGCAGATTGACCTCTTCGCGACGAGCGACAGCAAGAAACTACCTCGTTACGTAGCCCCTTACATGGACCCTCAAGCAGAAGCGATAGACGCCATATCTCTCGACTGGAACCAATGGAATTGGATTTACCTGTTTCCACCAACCAATCTCCTGCTAAAAGTCCTCGACAAGCTGAGATCCTTCAGAGGGACAGCTGCAGTAGTGGCCCCAAAATGGCCCAAAAGCAATTGGTTCCCTCTATTTCCAGAATTGAAACTGAAGCTGTTTCCTCTGACGAACCAAGTTTTATCTCAACTGGTTCAGAAGTCGACTGTTTACTCTTCATCCTCGAGAACCAACAACCTACGTCTCGTGATTTTCTCGCCCTAGCAGCGAACAAAAAGTTTGGGCTCTCGAAGGACAAAGTCGACTTCACTGAAGAGTACAAGTCAAGTTCAACTAGGAAACAATATGAATCATTTTGGAAGAAATGGGTATCCTTTTGTGAAAACAAGGAGACCAACAGAAATTTCAATAGCTTTCTGTCTCTCTTTCTTCATCTACCTACATGAACAAGGCCTGGCTTCAACTACGATAACCGCATGTAAGTCGGCCCTAACTAGACCTCTTCTGTACGCCTTTGATATGGACCCCACAAGCGAAATCTTCGATAGGGTACCAAAAGCATGCACTAGACTCAAGCAGGCAACCCCTCCAAAGCCCATCACATGGTCGTTGGACAGTCTTGCACTACGCTTCGAACCTAAACCATGAGGATTGTACTCTAAAGGATCCGACACAGAAAGTCATCTTTCTGTTCGCAATAGCCTCAGGGGCTAGAGTTAGTGAAATAGTGTCCTTATCCAGAGATGTAGGCCATATTCAGTTCCTCGACACAAAAGAACTGAACCTTTTTCCTGATCCTGCCTTCTTGCCAAGAACGAGCTGCCCACTGAAGGAAGATGTCTCTCTATGCCCAGTAGAGTGTCTTAAGGTCTATCTTCAAAGAACTTCAGACTTCAAGGAGGGACAGCTCTTCTGAGGCAAAACCTCAGGATCAAATCTATACCTAAGACAACTGAGAGCGAAGCTTAGCTACTTTATTTGCAGATCGAATCCTAACAGCACACCCGCAGGTCACGATCCAAGAAAAGTTGCTTCTTCGTTGAGTTTCTTTCAACACAAAGACTTTGAGAGGCTCCGCTCATATACGGGGTGGAAATCATCCTGAGTTTTCTATAAACATTATGCGAAGCAAGTACATGAAATAAAACACTTTGTGGTGGCGGCGGGTAGTGTCATAAAACCCGTCGTCTAGTGCTGCAATGAACAGTGGACTGTTTTGGGACTCAACAATGTATCGGGTGAATAGGTATTAACGCATAACCAACATCTGAGTGAATCTAGACAGATTTGGTCTCGCATTCACATTGAGTGTCATTAAATTAATAATGAATTCATATATGAATATTCTTCTCTTACAGGTTAGAAATATATTTAACCATGATGTTTACCTATGCAAGGTCAGAGTTCTACTTTGTAACATCTACATTTCTTAATTTATTTCTACAAATAAAACATAGAAAATGTTTGCTGTGTCTATTTTATCGTCAGTTTATAACAATAAAGCAACCGAGAGTTTTATTCTATTCCAATAAATAGAAGCTTGAACAAGTACAGATGTCCAAAGCATGAAAAGGTAACCTCTAAAAGTTTCCCTTTTGTTCTTATAGATATACAAACTTTGAATCCTTATAGTCGAAGTCGACACTTTCCCTGCAGGGGGCAGGAAGCCTTAAGTAAGTTCCAAGCTTAGTGGATATGACAGATAACGGTTATGTCATATGCAGGTCTAGCAGATCAGATAAGGCACCCATTCAAATTAAAGGCCCTTACACAAACCCACAGATATAGTACTTTCAAGTTAATTCTCTAGTATGATTCCATCAGGATGACATGGCCGAGCCAAAAAAGGGATTTTGATGAAGGAAAAATCTATTTCTGGGCGAGAGACCCGTGTCGCCCAGTGAAATGCTCCTATAGCACCATTTCTAAGGTATATAACTGCTATATATTACCAGAGAAAAAATTGCATGGGAATGCCAGGTTGAACCCAGCTCGCTCACCTGTATAAGGTGTCGATATAATACTGGGGCGCGATAAATCACAACCAGAGGCCTCGCACCATTTAGATGTCTCCTGTCAAAATCCCTGAACAGCGAGGCGCCGTTCAACCTCGTACTACTACTAACCAACCCACGCCAGTGACGTCACTCCTAATATAGCACGAAGTTTGTTAACAATACTTTGTGTTGTGTGTAAATTTCGCTGGTTTTTCTCTGGATTTACCTCAAGATGTCCGACTCCACTGTCACTACATCTAAGTTAAGTACCAGAGCTATGAGTTTTGAGATTTTGGAAGGGGCCTTGTCCATTTTTGTTTAAATTATTCAGTTTTTTATTCACGACCTTGCTGGGTCTCCCTCGGGACAGGCTCCTTCCTCTCTCTCTCTCTCGTTCGTTCTAACGATTTTCAATTAGTCCTCCATACTGATTGTTTCTCGTTGTGAACTTTATGGATCTCCACAGTTCACACACCGTATCAATTTTATATTGTCCTGTTTTATGATAACATATATTTCATATTCATGTGCGTATATTGGAGGTTGGCATGCCTGATCGCCATCGGCGTTCTTTTCCACATATCATATCTTAGCTTATTTACGTTCGCACGCCACGGACTCGCTTACTATTTTAACGTCATTCGTATGATTGCATTAGTTCGAGGGGCTTTCACGAGTCAGTTATTACAATTTAGTTTTCATTTTGTTAGCACTTCACTGACCCTGTGTTCTGTTGGTAGCCCTGCCTACTCCTAGCGCCGTCAGGCTTGTTCTTTCCTGTCTCTTGTTCGCGCCCTCGTTTGTTTTACGATTGATTTATAGCTAATTTTATTATTATTATTATCATCCAGCATGCCTTCCTCTCTTATTTACCATGTGTTATGTTTTTTATAGTGTTTTAATCTTTCCACGTGATCATATCACTCGTGGGTCTGGCAGGTTGGTATACCTGATATCGTCTCGGAGCCAACCTACTCCTAGCCTCCTCCCGCCGATATCTTATAAGCGCCTATGTACTCCTCCCGGGGGCATCCGCTTTGCACGGGCGGTTTCCCGTTGTTCTGTGAGGCATTCTATTATTCATTAACGTACATTACGTTTCCCCACTACTCTACCCCGTCGTAGTCGTTTCTTTCCGTCGCTCGTTTGGCCGACGATCGGCGGGGAGTTTCGACTTGTTCCGTGGTACCTTATGTTATTTAATATTAAGTTGTGTTAGGGCTTCTCCCGCTTGGTCCCGCACGTCACGGACCCTTTTTAGATCCCCCCCCCCGTCTGTCACGCACCTCACGGACCTCATATATATATATATATATATATATATATATATATATATATATATATATATATATATATATATATATATATGTTTAAAGACTTCCATTACGGGATCCCCGGGAGTAGCACATGGTCGAGCCAAAAAAAGGATTTTGAGCAAAGCGTAAATTCTATTTTTGGGTGAGATAGCCATGTCGTCCTGATGGACCCACCCTTCTTTCTTAATGACCCCACCCGAAACTACTCTATCTGCGGTTATTCCTGCTTAAATGCAACAAAGGAATGGCGGCCGGTGGTAGTACAGATAGGAGGTCCACCGGGTACCTAGATATCGGCTCCCATTTCGTTCGCCACTCTTCCCCTTTAAAGAGTTAAATCTATTCGGGGTGAAGATTACGATGTGTCGTATCTAAAAAATACTTCCCCTGATTTTATGCGACATCCTTAAAGTTATATTATGGATGAATTGCGCCAGGAGTTAGAATTCTGGAAACTTTCGGTTTATTTCTCTGGGAGTATCACTGTAGCAAATATCCCTTGAAAAGGCTACCTAAAGGAACCTTCCATAAGGACGACATGGCTATCTCACCCAAAAATAGATTTTTCGCTTTGCTCAAAATCCATTATGTCAACTGAGAAGACATCCAGCCTGGATTGAGGGTTCTTGTTTTTCATGCAAATGCATTCAGGAGAGCAAGGTGGTCACCCTCCTCAAGGTTTTGTCGACTCATTATCAGACTTCCTGACAGTCTGACAAATATTAACTTTCATGGTTGCATGGTGAATAATTACTTATCTCTCAGGCTTATTTTGGCAGTGACTGGCAAGTATATCTGAAAGATATTCTGTCAACTCTGCCTTGGTACCCAAATGAATGAAGATTCAAGTTCCTTTTATTCTGTCACTAATATAAACCTTGAGTACTTTCTTAGGAAATATATTTTCAGTAAAGCTGGATGACTAGCCACAATACTTTTAGCAAGGTATAACTACCTCACCGCTAGTTAGGGGGGTAGGGGGAAGTACTGGTTACCCTGCTCTCACACACCTGTGTTATCTCGTCACTTTTGCTTTTGGCTTGGTTGACAGTGGACATTGTCTCTACCATTTTACACTGACTGGCCATTAGTCAATCCATTTTTCTTTTTTTTTTCTTTTCAGGGGTGTGCTTCTAGGGCGACATGCGGACTTGTCCTGGGCATGAGGGGCGCAAATGCGGCAGCTTAATGTCTCCAGTCGAGAAAGACACTCACTCCCTGTGCCTGGCCTGTAGAGGATGCCCTTGCACATAGGAGGATACATGCTCTGAATGTCAGGAATGGTCATCCTCCCAGTGGGAGAGGTTTAGTAGAAGGTGAAAGAAGTCAAAGTCTGCCTTTCCCTAGCCCCTCGGAATGTGGTTCGTCAGAGTGAGACAACGAGGTAGCGAGTAGGTTAGTGCAGCTGCAATTCCTCACTGTCTAGCTCGTCGTTTGTAGAAATCTTCATCTTTCACTTGTCTAACAGTTTTTCTCGTCCAGCTGTTTTGTCTCACCCAGTTCCTTCTACGGGCAGCACTTGTCACACTTCTGCAGGAGTCTTGAATTGTTGGAGTTATGGTTTTGGTTATTGATGGAAGATTTCTGATATTGAGTTGTTTGACAAAAAGGAGAGATAAATTTCAGCCATTCTAAAGAGGTACACAGAATATGTAAAGAACTACAAGAGACATGCCATTGTTATATTTGATGGATATCCAGAAAATTTAGCACAAAATGTGCCGAGCATACTCGGCAAATGATTTGTTCTACCTCAGACACAATGTTTGATGAAACAATGGTCGTAACAACAAGTCAAACCAGGTTTCTTTCAAATGATAGAAATAAGAGCCGGCTTATTACAATGCTCACCTAGGAATAAGAGCTGGCTTATTACAATGCTCACCACTAGACTGATCAATGAGGGCTTATATAGTAAAAGAGGTTACTGAAGTTGCAGACAGATTGATTGTTGATACTGCTATTGAAGAATCTACCATGGCTGAATCAGTAACAATCGTAGGAGAAGATGTAGACCTCTTAATCATTCTTACAGCCGTGGCTTGATCAAGGAGAAATATATAAAACCTAGAACCAGGCAGAGGAAATACAGAAAGCAAGCTGTACACACCAACTCCATGAAATTTGGATCAGTCATTAAGAACATTCTCTTCTTACGTGCATTTAGTGTGTCGGACAATACTTCTGCCTCTTTTAGACAGGGAAAACTAAAGTTCATAAGGCTTTTGGAAAAAAATGAAGAACTAAAAGATCTTGTTGCTGTATTTAAGAACCTCCTGCTGACTCTGCAAAGATTGCTGAATCAGCAGGAAAGAATTTCATTCATCAATTACATGAGCATAATGAATGTGAATCATTCTGATTCAAGATATTTGTGCTTGGTCAGTCACTCGTCAAGAGTAAATTTACTTTGGCTTCTCTGGCTCATACAGATGCAGCTGCTCGATTTCATCCTTTACCTTTATATCACCAAGTGCAGAAGTGGTTGAGAAATGACTTGTCTCAACAAATTGGGGTTGGAATGAAACTACAAAAGGATTGGTTCCAGTCACAACAGATAAAGACCTAGATCCACTAGAGCTCAACTTTGTCTCATACAAATGTGCTAAAAAGGTTCATGACTGCCAAAGGCAGGATTAAAATGTTCTGTGATGTGTTTCTTACAAGCGGTTGTCATGTTCAAAGGCTGATGTAATTGATGATGAGGACTACAACGATCCCCTTGATGCCACATTAGAAAACTCCTTGATGAGGCTGAAGAAACTCGTGGAATAGAATAATCGGAATATATTATAGGAGGGCCAGCGATCCACTCCTAATGAAAAGCAAATACAGTTTAAAAGTGAACAAACCTCCCTGGAGAGGTTGGTTCATGGCCACCCCGCAAGGGATGAAGTTATCAGGCAAAAGATAGATAAATACATGCCAAGCTATTATTATCTTATAATTATTCTACAAAAGAACCAAACTGTCATTACTTTCCTATGAAGAATAAATGTAGTTCACTATGCTACCCATTATGAGAAAACAAATGCTATACTGGAAATCAATGCTTCTAATTGTGCAACATGAACTGGTAAAGCATTTTTTAAGTTGATAATTTCATAATTAGGGTGGATGGTTGGGTGCAATGGTGGTAACTCTGCCAGCGAACTTTCACTGTCTATCAAAAGCCAGAAACAAAAAGAGGAAGGACACCCATGAGACAAATTTTGGAGATTAGGGGTAGGCAAAACAAGTCACAAACTTTTTCTAAGGCTTAGCATGCGACATATCAAAAATATGACAAATTCGTAGATAATTTGTATTTGTCCTAACTATACAAACCTTAGCTATTTAATAGGGGGGGTTATTACTTTTGGCATAGCGGAAATGGCGAGCCATTAGAATTTTAACGAGTGTTTACTACCCCACCGCTAGTTAGCGGGGGTAGGGAGGGTAGCCTGCTAACCCCTCCCCCCCTCACACACACACAACTGTGCTTGAGCTCACTTTGCTTGGAGGTAGGACTTCAAGGGGGATAGGGCTGGCGGGCAAGTTTGATTAAATAGCAAAGGTTTGTATAGTTAGGAAAAATACAAATTATCTACGAATTTGTCATTTGTTCCGTAACTTACATACAAACCACGCTATTTAATATGGGTGACTCACCCATTCGGAAGTGTGGAAAGTCCCTGCCAGTACTGGCTTTTGGCTTTGCCCGGGGACTCAATATTTGAGTGTGTTCGCACTCAACAATAGGGAGTCCCTGCACCTCGCTAGAACCTTGCTACGCAAGGACTGCGGCCTACGCAAGCTGTGTGTGAAGGTATAATAAAGTGTGACTGGTCCTAGGAAGTTGACCTGTAGTCCTTTAGATGGAAACTTTAGGCTAGGACTCTCCCAATAACACCTCGTCAGGGTATGGGGACGTGACAGTATTATCTTAATACTAGGAACACAAGGAAACATGGTTTACCTGCAGTGGTTTGAGGTCAGCTGTGCAGAGAACCCAGGATGCTGCTTTCCCCAAGAGAGGGGAAGATGAAGAGAAGAATAAGGGCCAGACAAACCTTTTCATTCATGCAGACTAAGACCGGGTAATAATGCCCTCAACCTTCTGCTACTTGTCCACTAAGGAGCCTGAGGTTTTAAACCAGCTGTTGTACAGCCACCACAGGGCCGATAGAAATCGTATCGAGCCTCCTGTGGGTCACGTCTTGCAGGTAGTGGGCTGTGAAGGTCGTCTGACGCTTCCACACCCCAGCTTGAAGAACCTGCGTCACTGAGAAATTCTTCTTGAAGGCCAGGGACGTAGCTACGCCCATGACATCATGTGCTCTAGGGCGACGTGACGGAGGAGGGTCTGGATTCAGGGACAGTTGGATCACCCTACGAATCCATGCAGAGACGGCGTTCTTGGTGACCCTCCTCTTAGCCCTCCCAGTGCTAACAAACAAAGCTTGCACCTGGGGATGAACTGCAGCCGTTCTTTTGAGATATAGCCTCAGACTCCTTACTGGGCACAGTAGGAGATGGTCTGGGTCATCTGTTACAGAACGAATACTCGAAACCCGGAAGGAGTCGAACCGAGGGTCCGGAACTCCCGGATTTTGAGTCTTAGCAATAAACTCGGGGATGAATTTGAACGTAACCTCCCCCCATCCCCTTGAATGGGCGATGTCATAAGAGAGACCATGAAGTTTACTGACTCGCTTGGCCGAAGCCAAAGCTAGCAGGAACACCATCTTCCAAGTTAGGTAGCGATCTGAAGCCTGTCGTAAAGGTTCATAGGGAGGTCTCTTAAGAGACCTGAGAACTCGACCCACGTTCCATGGAGGAGGTCTCACTTCCGACTGAGGGCAGGTAAGTTCATAACTTCATATGAGTAGGGAAAGTTCCAGCGAGGAAGATATGTCCATTCCTTTGAGCCTGAAAGCTAGACTTAAGGCTGAGCGATAGCCTTTCACCGCCGAGACTGCAAGGCGCATTTCTTCCCGGAAGTACACGAGGAACTCCGCTATTGCTGGAATAGTGGCATCGAGTGGAGAGATACCCCTTCCACGACACCAACCACAGAAGACTTTCCACTTTGCCTGGTAGACAGATGCGGATTATTTTCGCAGATGTCCAGACATCCTAATCGCAACTTGTTGCGAAAATCCTCTCTCTGCGAGGAGATGCTGGATAGTCTCCAGGCGTGAAGTCGTAGCGAAGCTACGGCTTTGTGGAAGATGTTGGCATGTGGTTGTCCGAGTAGATCGTGTCGCGGAGGGAGTTATTATTATTATTACTATCCAAGCTACAACCCTAGTTGGAAAAGCAAGATGCTATAAGCCCAGGGGCTCCAACAGGGAAAAATAGCACAGTGAGGAAAGGAAATAAGGAAATAAATTAATGAAGAGAACAAATTAACAATAAAATCATTCTAAAATAAGTAACAACGTCAAAACAGACATGTCACATATAAACTATTAACAACATCAAAAACAAATATGTCATAAATAAACTATAAAAAGACTCATGTCCGCCTGGTCAACAAAAATGCATTTGCTCCAACTTTGAACTTTTGAAGTTTTACTGATTCAACCACCCGATTAGGAAGATCATTCCACAACTTGGTCACAGCTGGAATAAAACTTCTAGAGTACTGCGTAGTATTGAGCCTTGTGATGGAGAAGGCCTGGCTATTAGAATTAACTGCCTGCCTAGTATTACGAACAGGATAGAATTGTCCAGGGAGATCTGAATGTAAAGGATGGTCAGAGTTATGAAAAATCTTATGCAACATGCATAATGAACTAAATGAACGACGGTGCCAGAGATTAATATCTAGATCAGGAATAAGAAATTTAATAGACCGTAAGTTTCTGTCCAACAAATTAAGATGAGAATCAGCAGCTGAAGACCAGACAGGAGAACAATACTCAAAACAAGGTAGAATGAAAGAATTAAAACACTTCTTCAGAATAGATTGATCACCGAAAATCTTGAAAGACTTTCTCAATAAGCCTATTTTTTGTGCAATTGAAGAAGACACAGACCTTATATGTTTCTCAAAAGTAAATTTACTGTTGAGAATCACACCTAAAATTTTGAAAGAGTCATACATATTTAAAGAAACATTATCAATACTGAGATCCGGATGTTGAGGAGCCACCGTCTTTGACCTACTTACAATCATACTTTGAGTTTTGTTAGGATTCCACTTCATACCCCATAATTTTCACCATGCACTAATTCTAGCTAAATCTCTATTAAGGGATTCACCAACCCTAGATTCAGGGGATGGAATTGATGCAAAGAGAGTAGCATCATCTGCATATGCAACAAGCTTGTTTTCTAGGCCAAACCACATCGTCATGTGTATATAGTATGAAAAGTAATGGGCCAAGAACACTACCCTTTGGAACACCAGATATCACATTCCTATAATCACTATGGTGCCCATCAACAACAACTCTTTGAGATCTATTACTTAAAAAATCAATAATAATGCTAAGAAACGACCCACCCACTCCCAACTGTTTCAGTTTGAAAACAAGGGCCGACCTCATGATTAACACGGTCAAAGGCAGCACTAAAATCAAGGCCAATCATACGAACTTCCCAACCACAATCAAGGGATTTCTGTACAGCATTGGAGATTGTAAGAAGGGCATCACATGCTCCAAGGCCTTTACGAAAACCAAATTGCAAACTAGGGAGTAGATGATTACTTCAGCAAACCTATTAAGTCGTTTTGCCAGAAGACGTTCAAAAACTTTAGATAATATGGGAGTTATGGAAATTGGGCGGTAATCAGTGGGACTTGAGATACCACAAACACATTTACATAGAGGAGTAACATTACCAATTCTCCAACTAGTGCTAAAAGCTCCTCTTCTTGTTAACTTGTGCAAAATAACAGATAACTTTGGAGCTAAGAAATCTGCTGTCTTTATAAAAAACAAAGGAAAAATACCATTTGGGTCTACACCTCCATAAGCATCAAGGTCCACCAACAGAGCTTTAATCTCACGAGATCGAAAAGCTAAACTAGTTAGTTTAGTTCTCTCGGAAGTTCCTTTAGGAGCTGCAGAAGGTCCAGAAACCATTCCGCGTGATGCCATAGCGGAGCTATGAGGGTCATTAAAAGATTGACCGATATTCTGGTCTTGTTGAGCACCCTCCTCATCAGACAGAACGGGGGAAAGGCGTACACGTCGATGTTGTCCCACCGTTGTTGGAAGGCATCTTGCCAGAGCGCCTTGGGGTCCGGGACTGGGGAGCAATACAGTGGAAGCTTGAAGTTCAGCGCTGTCGCGAACAGATCCACAGTCGGGGAACCCCACAAAGTCAGGACTTTGTTGGCTACTAATGATCTAAAGACCACTCGGTACTCGCTATCTGAGACACTCTGCTCAGATTGTCGGCGAGCACATTCCTCTTGCCTGGAATGAAACGTGCCGATAGTGGGATCAAGTGGACTTCGGTCCATCTCAGTATCTCTACTGCAAGATCGGATAGCTGCTTCGAATAGGTACCTCCTTGCTTGTTGATGTAAGCCACTACTGTGGTGTTGTCGCTCATCACCCCCACAGAGTGACCTGCCAGGTATTGTTGGAACTGTTGAAGGGCCAAGAAAACGGCCTTCATTTCTAGAAGATTTATATGGAGGCACTTTTCTGATTCTGACCACAGGCCTGAGGTCCTGTGGTGCAGAACGTGGGCCCCCCACCCTTTCTTTGAGGCGTCCAAAAACAGCATCAAATCCGGGGGGAGGACGAGAAGATCCACTTCTCTTCGTAGGTTCTCGTCTGTCACCCACCACTGGAGGTTCGTCCGTTCCACAGGTCCCATAGGGATCATGACGTCCGGGGAATCGTAACCTTGATTTCACCGGGACTTGAGTCGCCACTGGAGGGATCTCATCCTGAGGCGACCGTTGGGAACTAGACGAGCCAAAGATGAGGGGTAACCGAGGAGACGTAACCACGATTGGGCTGGGAGCTCTTCTTGTCTGAGGAAAGGGCTTGCGACCCTTCTCAGCCTTGCTATCCTGTCGTCTGATGGGAAGGCTTTGTGGAGATTGGTGTCTATAATCATGCCTAGGTATACCAGTCTTTGAGTGGGAAGCAGAGAGGACTTTTCGAGATTTACCATGATCCCCAGATCCAGGCAAAGTCCCAGAAGTTTGTCTCGGTGTTGAAGACGGGATAACTCCGAGTCTGCTAGGATCTGCCAGTCGTCCAAATAACGGAGGAGAGGGATGCCGATCCTGTGTGCCCACGACGATATTAGGGTGAACACTCTGGTGAAAACCTGTGATGCTGTGGAGAGACCGAAACACAGCACCTTGAACTGGTACACCTTGTTGTCTAGGCAGAATCTTAAGTACTTCCTTGAAGACGGATGGACTGGGATCTGGAAGTAGGCATCCTTCAGATCCAGTGTACACATGAAGTCTTGCGGTCTCACTGCAAGTCTGACCGTGTCTGCGGTCTCCATGCTGAACGGAGTTTGCTTGACAAACTTGTTCAGAGCCGAGAGGTCGATGACCGGTCTCCAGCCTCCAGACGCCTTCTTTACAAGAAAGAATCGACTGAAGAAGCCTGGAGACCCGTCGAGGACCTCTTGGAGAGCGCCCTTCTTCAACATGGTCTGGGGAGGTATAGATGTGAACGGGACGCGATATCCCCGACTGATTACGGAAATCGTTCAGGAATTGGCTCAGAGTTGCTGCCACCTGTCTGCGCAACTTTATAGGCATCCCCCCCACTGGTGGACATGCAGGGGGATTGCCAATCCTGGCGTTTGCGGGCTCGGCTGCTCCCTCTAGGATTCTTCCCTCCCCTGGAGGACTTTAAAGCCCCTGTCTTCGCTGCCGTTGTCGGTTTCGTGGTCTTGGTAGGACGTGGGTGCTGGAGGTTTATAGGGCTTGGATGTCAAAGCCCATGTAGGAGGGAGTCTTGGTGGGACTTCCTCCACCTCTCAGCGGCCTCCTCCACGTCCTTGGACTCAAACAGGTTCGTTCCCATCACGGAAGAATGTCTGAGCCTTCTGATCTCGGTGCTAGGGACCTTTTGATGGAACCTCTCAGACACCGCATCTCGACGTTTCAAGATGGTGTTTGCCCACAAGTTCGAGACTTTGTGGGCCAGAAACTCGATCGTGCGAGTGCCTGAGAGTAAAAAGGTCTCCATAGCTTACCTGGTACGTTCTTTGGATAAATCCTCCGAATGTAACAGGATACCTAAGGTCCCTAGCCAGATATCCAGCCACGAAGTGGCCTGCATGGCACACTTCGCAACCTTCTCCTGACAAGGATCTGTCGCCGAGAATGAGACCTGCAGGTTAGTGTCTCTCTCAAGAGGGACTCCCCTGGTAAGCTCTTCCAATGAATGGTGAAGGGGAAGCTCGTTGCCGGCACTGAATCGGCTAGAGGAGGCAAGCTCGGAGAGCTGGACTGCGATATTGTCCCTGGCACTCTTAACCCCATGAGATCAGGGCAAAGCTGCACTGGCCTTAGAGGACTTTTGGGTCCCAAAAACTCAGTCCAAGACTCTTTGCCCTCTCGAGGAGGAATCTCTGGGTCAGCAAACCCATTGAGAGTCCTCATAAGGGTCAGAACCTGCTAAAACGCATGTTCTGACTCCTGCAGCTCTCCTCCTGAAGGACTAGCAGCGAAGTCTCGTCCCCAAACGCTCTTCTTGGGGACTCTCGCGGACGTTCTCTGAGCGACTGGCTGGCTCCGGTCTAAGTCTTGATGAGGACTTTGGTACTATTTTGGAGTCCTTCGACTCCCTCCTGGGAGGGATGCAGGACTCCAACAACGACGGAGGTAGGCTCTTCTCCGCCCCTACCCGAGAAGACTTTACAGCGCGAGGTGGGGTTTCCCTCATTGGTGCGATCGGGGAACGTCCCACCTCACGTGACTCCCCCAAGGACGGGAAGTCCTCGTCCGAAGGGGAGGGAGAAAAAGTCTGGGGGGGGAGGCCTACCTCGAAGGCTTACGAGGAGACAGTTTAGTCCTCGGAGAACTCATCGTGTCTGAAACTCCTCTTTTTCTCATCAGGGGAGTTGATGCTGCCAAGGATTTGTGGGCCAGCTCAGAGAGAACAGGCTTAAACGCCTGTGTGACGACTCTGATCAGAGCCCCAAACCAAGGCTGCTGGCTGACGGCTGCGCTGTCAGACACTTCCTCTCGAGGGACAGGGATCGACCGATCCCTGGGAGGAGTTTCCATAGGGGGGTTTGCCCGCAAAGAAAAGAAATAGAAGAAATGTCCCTGGACCTTTCTGGAATCTTCCCCCCTACCGGCGAGCTTGGGGGGGGGCGTCGATGGCGACCTTGCCGCGTGTTGTCCTGCAGCCTCGCGCGTGGGAGGGTATTGACAATCGCGCTGGGGAGCGCGTTGGCGCTCATGTGATGGAGAATACCCGGGGTCGCGCGCAGAAGACTGTTGGCGCGCGCGCACAGGATCGATTGTTTTGGTGTGCGCGCGGGCGATGGCGAGGGTGCGCGCGGGCGATGGCGAGGGAGCGCGCGGGCGATGGCGAGGGTGCGCGCGGGCGATGGCGAAGGTGTGCGCGGGCGAGGGTGCGCGCCGGCGAGGGCGATGGCGCGTAGGAGCGTGCGCAGGAGACATCAGAGGGTACGCAGGAGGCAGATTGCGCGCTAGCGAGGGTGAATGTGCGCGGGCACGCAGGATCAGGATGAAGAGCCTATGCAGGGGAAGATGTCGTTGGGTGTCTGCGCAATCTCTTGCGCGCAGCTGGACCCTGCGTACGTTGACACGCCTCGAGTGCGCACATCAGGCTGGGGAGATGGGCGCGGGCACGCATCCTCATGGGTGCGTGTGGGTGACTGCGCGCATGCAGGTGAAGGCCGACGGCGCGCTGGCGAGCAGGGGAAGCTTTTAACTTCCCTACTGCGCCCGGATCCGAAGATCGTGGGCGCGCAGGAGATCGTTGGCGCGGAGAGCGCAGCAGGAGATCGTTAGAGCAGGCGAGTCCTGGCGCGCAGGAGCTCGCTGGCACATTGGTGAGCGCTGGCGAGCAGGAGAACGTTGGCGCGCATGGCGCGCATAAGGTTGAGGGCGTGCAGTGGAGCGCTGGCGATCAGGAGAGCACTGGCGCGCAGGTGAGCGCTGGCGCGCTTTAGCAGGAACATTGGCAATCGGTGAGCGCTGACGCGCTTTTTCAGGAACATCGGCAGCAGGTGCGCGCTGGCACGGATGTGAGCGTTGGCGCGCTATGTCAGTAATGGCAGGTGAGCGCTGACGCGCTATCTCCGAAACCTCAATGAGGTTAGGAGAACGTTGGCGCGCTTGCTTTGCATGGAGCGTAAGGGACGTATGTGCCAATTTGCGTATACGCCCTTGTTGCCCCGAAGGGACCGTTGCCTGTTTCAGAAAAACAAGATTCGTTGGCGCCCACAGCGCATCAGCAGCCAGGAACGGCAATGGCAGGTCAGCAGGTCTGACAGGTGGAAGATCGGCGTGCCCTTTGTAAGGACGACCTTCCATCGAAGGGGATTGCGAATGATCCGCAGAGAGGTCCAGGGTTGTAGCAGGAACAGTCGGTGATTGATGACGAGGCTCCTCTACGGCGGACTGCAGAGACGATGAACCGAAGAGGTGCCTCCTCACACCCTTGTGAGGTGAAGGAAGACCTCTCCGGCGAAGAGGAAGGCGAGCTTTACGCCGTATGCGCCCTCTGTGGGCAGGATAGACTGTTGGACTTAGTTCCTCCCTCGAAGGATGAGCAGAGGGAGAAACTAAGCCTTCAGCTACAGCAGGTTGAGCGGTTGCAGAGGTAGAGGATACTGCATCAGATACCTCTGCCACCACAACGTCGACGATAGACAGAGGATCAACCTCTGCCAAAGTAGGCGATTGCTTGACAGCGGTACCCAACCGGATCATGTCAAACAAGGCTTCCTTGGAGGGCGAACCCTCGAGCCCCAAGGAAGACCAAGCTGGAATAAATCATTTACATTTACATTAATATTTACTTCCTCCCCCGGGGGAGGAGGTGGAGCTGCCTCGCTAGGGGAGGTAACGCCATCTCCAGAACCCTGAGGTCGAGAAACAGAACCATGGTCTACGCTACCACTCGACGGTCTGCCGGAAGATACCGATCGAGTGGGAGCATTGGAGGAGGTTTGGGCATCGGAAGAAGAGTCCTTGGGATTTTCTCTTTACAAACAAATCTTCAAAGTTGAAATATCCCGCCTGGACTTCTTCTGTCGCCGAGAAAACCTCTCCTACTGGGAGGTAGACCACTCCCTACACTCACCACACTTATTAGTTCTATCACACCGTTGGCCCCTACAATAAGGACAAAGGGTGTTAGGGTCCGTCTCGACCGCCGACATAAACGTACTACAAGGGCGGTCGGGTAATCCAGGACACTTGCGCATGATAGCAGAGGCCAACTTCACAAACAAACCTGTAGAAGAAAAAGCAAGAAGTCATTAATGGCTGTCAGAGAGGCGAGGGTGAGAGCAGACATGTCTGACTACCACCCGAGCCAAGAGCAAAGTGAGCTCAAGCACAGGTGTGTGTGAGGGTGGGGGGGGGGGGTAGAAGGCTACCCTCCCTATCCCCACTAACTAGCAGTGGGGTAGTAAACCCTCGTTAAAATTCTAATGGCTCGTCATTTCAGCTACGCCGAAAGTAATAACCCCCCCTTTATTAAATAGCGTGGTTTGTATGTCAGTTACGGAACAAATGCATAGAAGACTAATTGTAGGAAATATTTTTGTAGATTATTCTATGTATTGAAATATTTCTTGGTAAAGTGAATCCAAAGCGAGATGTTTGCAAAAAACTTTTTTTGCTGCTATTTTTCCAAGATGGCAGCCAAATCCAGGGTGGTAGAGGGGTGCAAAATTTATGCGTTATTAAATAGCCTATTACTAAGATAATGAAGCTTGTTCCAGCTTTCCATGAAGATTTTTTTCCTTATTCAATCCCCCATTGACAGGCCTATATAAGTGATGG
Source organism: Palaemon carinicauda (assembly GCF_036898095.1). Classification (NCBI taxonomy): domain Eukaryota; kingdom Metazoa; phylum Arthropoda; class Malacostraca; order Decapoda; family Palaemonidae; genus Palaemon; species Palaemon carinicauda. Next base: position 16,909,624 of record NC_090727.1, on the reverse strand, counting down.
GCTACCCTTAAATCTGCACTGTTTAATGTAGATGTAACAGTTCCTCCTTTACTTAAACTAGATGGCTTTGTCACTCAAGTGTCCAAAGGAAAAGGCAATCCCTTTTGGCCGATGAGTTTGACAGTATGCAGAGTAATAAGAAAGTCGATCTTCCTCATTTCTGTTTTCCTGAGGGTAAACTAAGTAGTTTAGCTTTTCAGTCCTTTGAAACTAGAACACTTTTTATGGACATTGATGCTTATGGAGGTGTAGACCCAAATGGTATTTTTCCTTAGCTTTTTTACAAACTGCAGATTTTTAAATATCTTTTGGGAAAAGATCTAAATACATTTGCTGAAGGTATCTGATCCCTAGTTTGCAATGTAACTTTCGTAAATAAAGGCCTTGGAGTATGTGTTGCCCTTCTTACTATCTCCAATGCTGTACAGAAATCCTTTGATTGTGGTCAGGAACTTTGTATAATCTGCCTTGATTTTCTTCCTTTGTACTGTGCTGTTGATGGGCACCGTCGTGAATATAGGAATGTAATATTTGATGTTTCTCAGGGTATCAAGTTAGTGTTATTGGCCTTTTCATACATTATACATATATGTGGTTTGGCCTAGAAAACAAGCTCGTTACATATGCAGATGATGCTACTCGCTACTCTATTCCATCTCCTGAATGGAAATATGGGGCTGCTGAATCCCTTAATAGAGATCTAGCAAATATTAGTGTATGGTACAAATTATGGAACATGAAGTTGAACCCTAACAAAACTTAAAGTGTGATTATAAGCAGGTCAAGGTCAGTGGCTCCTAAACACCCAGATCTCAGCATTGATGTTTTTTTTCTTTTTTTATCTCTATGGCTTTTTAAAAATTGTGTGTGATTCTTGATAGCAAATTTACTTTTGAGAAACACATTCGGTCTGTCTCTTCTTCAGTTGTACAAAAATGCTTAATAAGAAAGTGTTTTAAGATATTTGGTGATCTTTTTTTTTTCCCTTAAGTGTTTTAATTCTTTCATTCTGCCTTGTTTCGAGTGTTGTTTTCCTGGCTGGTCTTCGTCTCCTGAATCTCATCTTAATTTGTCAGAGGAACTTTCTGTCAATTACATTTTTCATTCTTGATCTAGATATTAATCTCTGGCACTGCAGTCAGTTAGTTCATTATGCATGTTGCATAAGATTTTTCAAAATTCTAACCATCGTTACATTCAGATCTTCCTGGACAGTTCCATCCTGTTCGTAATACTATAGGTATGCACTTAATTCTAACATTCATGTGTTCTCCATCATAAGACTCAATGCTACTCCCTATTCTAGAAGTTTTATTCCAGCTGTGACCAAGTTGTTGAATGGGTGGAACTTCAAAAGTTCAAACTTCCACCGAATGTTTTGATGTAGAACAGGCTGAGATATCTCTTTTTATAGTTTATATTGTATATTAAATATCTATTTTAATGTTTCTGTTTTTAAAATGTTTGATTGTGTAATTTTTCATATACTTATTTTGTAGTTTGTTAATTTCATCACTAGACTATTTTTCCTTGTTGGAGCCCTTAGTCTTATAACATCCTGCTTTTCCAAATAGGATTGTAGCTTTGCTAATAATAATTACTACTACTACTACTACTACTACTACTACTACTACTACTACTACTACTAATAATAATAATAATAATAATTTAATGGCTGATTTAAGACTTCTAAAATTTTCCATATTCATTGGACGACATCCGAAAAGGTGAAATAGGATAAAACCCTGGATTTAAAATCAAAATCCGAATGACAGCTGTGTAATCACATTCAGTCTGACGTTCGCTAAGAGAAATATTTCCAGGGAATGACCACGGTGTAGGTATATAGCCAACGACATTAATCAATCAAAGTAAATGAAAAATATCATTCGCAGAGACGCAATCAACCTCCTCATGGAGTGATGGTTATAATGGCTAAAATAATCATTTAGCACAATTCCTTTAAGTTTTGAGCAGCAGTCATCCTTAAACCATTCACGTATTTCTCCTCCTTTTCCATGCCTCTTTGCCTTAATACATATTTTACCAGAAGCGAGGAAATTCAAATATTTATGTTTTCACTTCGGGTTCACGAGTAGCGTTAATAGCCGATTTCCTCCCCCCCCCCCAAAAGAACCGTCCTTTCTGATATACTTCCGGCACTTTTTGTTCTTGGTTTATCAGGCTCTAAGGTAACACTGTCTATTGCTCGTACTAATGACCTATAAAGGCGTATTCCTCATTCTAGCTCTTTATACAACGCACCCATACACAAACATATTCATGAAAGTAATTCACCATTAATTTACCCGAATCATTAAAAGATTCATTCCAAAATTCATCACTGATTTCTGTGAAACCAATTATACTTTATCAATATTCCCAGCTGCAAATGCCATTACGAAACTTTGGAAAAACCGCATTTAATGCCTATTAATGAGCATAAATATGACGGCGCAATTGTATCCACTAATTCAAATTACTCTTAAATAAAGGGTCAAGGTTAATGAATGAAATTAGTCATAACTATTTTGTCCAAAGGTTGAAACTCTATAAACACTACTGGGTTTTTAAAAACTGCTCTATATGTATGACATAGAATATTGTGATAATAGATTTTGTGTTCATCATTTGCAGGTGAAGAGATTGGGGGTGAACACTTCATGAACAATAGTATTAGTGAACCTGCTTCTTTGAAAGGACGAGGTTGATTGATTCGGGGAAACACAAAAGAAACAGAATTCTCCAAGTTATTACGAGAAAGATGGCATTTATTAGCTAAAGCCATACATACGGTCTGGTCTTCTTGATCTTCCATAATTCCTTTCCTTGTCTCCATCAGGTTGGGCTCAAAGGGGCAATGCTGTGCCGTTCCATGAAAAGGAACATCCCCGAACATTATAAAGAATTCAAAATAAATTATAATTCCTAGAAATTAATCGAATAAACAATATTTTAATACACAAAGAACATAAAACTGAGTCAGATGACACATATACGAAAATGAAATCATTCTTGAAAGTTGGCAAAGTCGTAAACTATTGCCTCATTGCAACTTGGCGGATCTCTGATCATGGCCAGTGCATCTCGTATTGTTGAGTATGAGTTATAAATGGAGAGAGAGAGAGAGAGAGAGAGAGAGAGAGAGAGAGAGAGAGAGAGAGAGAGAGAGAGAGAGAGAGAGAGAGAGAGAGAGAGAGACCCTTTATTATGCAAAAGCTAAAGTCCAAAAGAATGCTATTCATTTTCAAATTAGCAAACGTGCAAATGTTCTCCCTTAGCTGCAACAAGAACGATTACAAAATTTTAAAACGTGTTTAGTAGGGTGAGGCAATTTTGGACACCTTTTTGGTAACCTTTGTACAAAATCTATATTAATAATATATGACCAAATATCAAACATGTTTTCAAGAGAGGGAGGTCTCATATATAAAAATGGCTTGTTTCATAGTCATCAAGGAATCGGAAATTCTCGTATTTCAGCAATAAAAAAAATATCTTAGAGGCGAGGCAGTTTTGGACATGTCTGTATCTCCGTTAAGCGCCAACGCTCAGTTGGGCAAACTATGACAATTTGTGGTCCCTATCAATATAAATATGCTAGAAAAAATTATAGGCTTACATAAATTTTTGTGCCCGTAATCCAAGTTTGTCCAATTTTGCCTCACCAAGAAAAAAGTGAGAAGTTTGCCTGACCATGGTTTTGAAAACTCCAATTTTGCCTTACTATATGAATATGTAAATCAAACTTTGTATTCGAGCACACAGATATACTTTTATGTATAAATTTGCATATATGTAATCATAAAAATTCAAAATAAGACATAAAGGGTGCAAGTAAAGGGGGTGTCTGCCCAAGGTGAAACCCTAAAAGTGAGTGACACCCTGAGAGTTACATTAAAAAAGAAAAAAAGTTTCTTTCTAGCTCGATGGTTACATGATTTTCAAAAAGTTATTTAATACAGGGGACACTCTTACAGCTGTTGCCACTCAGGAGGTGAAACCTTCAAAAAGATTGACCAAAACATGGTAATCCTCGAGAAGGGGTGTCACCCCAAATGCTAGAAATATATAAAAGAAAAAAACTACTATATACATTGTTCCTATAATAATTAACATATCCAAATGAAAATTTCAGGAATTGAAATAGAATATATTTTCACTGTTCCTGCTAATTTCCATGTTGATAACTGTCGCCTTTTTGATGTGTTGTTAAATGCAGCAACATTAGAGTGAACAGCATGATAGATACATCAAGGAGGGGCAAAGCTGATTCCATAAACAATATTCGTCCTAAGTTGTATCTATCAAGTTTATTTTTATCATTTTTACCTCATACTATGAAGGAGCCATCAAAGAGATACTTTTACCTACAAAAGAAAGGGATACAATCGAAGATTTAGGAAAAGAAGATGAAATGAAGAAAAATAAAAGGAAAAACACAAAGAGAGATAGAAACATGACAAATGATGGAAATACAAAGCAACCAAATAGCTCTCGATTCTTTAAGAAGAAATGTCTGCAAACACTAACGTAAATACAAAAAAAAATCTAAATTGAGCAGGGTAATAAATGGTGATAATTGAACTGCTAGGATAGTCCCGATACTGAATGATCAGGATTTATTTGTACCTAAAATAGAAGAAATAAAAAAGAAATTCAAATAATTTTGGAAGATATTAAGGAGCATCCATTATTTTGCATTGGTAGAGTAACAAAAGGGTTTTTAGAGGAAGAAGGAGGCTAAGTGACTCGCCTTCAGCTAGATGCTTGAAGCCACATACCATCATCATCATCTCCTACCACGCCTATTAACGCAAAGGGCCTCAATTAGATTTCGCTAGTCGTCTCCCTCTTCAGCTTTTAATTCAATACTTCTCCAATCACAATCTCCTAACTCATGCTTTATAGTCCTCAGCCATGTAGGCCTGGGTCTTCCAACTCTTCTAGTGCCTTGTGGAGGCCAGTTGAAAGTTTGGTGAACTAATGCCTCTTAGGGAAAGCAAAGAGCATCCCCAAACGATCTCCATCTACCCCTCACCATGATCTCGTCCACATATAGCGATCGAGTAATCTCTCTTGGGTTCATTTCTAATCCTGTCCTGTCATTTAACATCCAATATTCTTCTGAGGGCTTTGTTCTCAAATCTACAAAATGAGTTTCATTAATATACCAAGATTCACGCCCATATAGTAACACCGATCTCACTAAACTGATATATAGCCTGATTATTATATGTAATTTTAGGCGACATGACTTCCAAATCTGACTTAACCTAGCCATGGTCTGATTTGCTTTTTTCTATCGTTCATTAAACTCAAATTCTAAAGCTCCTATATTAGATATCATGGATCCTAAATATTTAAATAATTCTACCTCATTAATCCTTTATCCTTCCAAAGATATTTCATCTTCCATTGCATATTCGTTCTCATCATCTGTCTTTCTTCTATTTATCTCACACCCCACCTCGTGATTTTTCATGCATTTATGGTAAGCAAGCTTTCCAAGCCCTGTGGTGTTCTGCTAATTAGGACAGCATCATCAGCATACTCTAGGTCTGCTAATTTTCTGTGACCAATCCAGTCCAATACTTCTCCACCATCTACCGCTAGAGAGTTAGGGGGTCCTTTGACTGGCCAGACAGTACCATATTGGATCCTTCTCTCTGGTCACGGTTCTTTCCCTTTGCCTACACAGACACCGAATAGTCTGGCCTATTCTTTACAGATTCTCCTCTGTCCTCATACACCTGACAACACTGAGATTACTAAACAATTTTTCTTCATCCAAGGGGTTAACTACGGCAATGTAATTGTTCAGTGGCTACTTTCCTCTTGGTAAGGGTAGAAGAGACTCTTTAGCTATGGTAAGCAGCTCTTCTAGGAGAAGGACACTCCAAAATCAAACCATTGTTCTCTAGTCTTGGGTAGTGCTATAGCCTCTATACCATGGCTTTCCACTGTCTTGGGTTAGAGTTCTCTTGCTTGAGGGTACACTCAGGCACACTGTTCTTTCTAGTTTCTCTTTCTCTTGTTTTGTTAAAGTTTTTATTGTTTATATAGGAAATATATATTTTAATGCTGTTGCTATTCTTAAAATATTTTATTTTTCCTTGTTTCCTTTCCTCACTGAGCTATTTTCCCTGTTGGGGCCCCTGGGCTTATAGCATCCTGCTTTTCCAACTAGGGTTGTAGCTTAGCATTTAATAATAATAATAACAAATCCCCAACCGATCTATTAATTACAAAATTTATGAGGAGGATAAACAACATAGGTGACAACACATTCCCTTAGAGTACTCCACTGTTCACTGGAAATTCGTATGATTTACGACGCCACTAACATTATCTTTGTATTTGCTATACTTATGAACAGACAATTAAAGTTACATATTTTGAGAGAAACTCCATAATAACGCAGGACCCTCCTCAAAATTTGCCAGAGCACATAATCAAAAGATTTTTCATAGGCCACATCATCAAAAGTGGATTTCTATATTCTACGTATTGCTGTACCACGTCTTAAATGAAAATTTGGTCAGTACGACTTCTACCTTTTCTAAATCCTGCTTGTTCATCTCTCAGGTTTTCATCAATCTAGTCTCTTTAGGATGAGCATTCTATATATTTTCATAACAGCTGACATAAGCGTGATGCCTCTGTAATGATTGCAGTCAGTCAGATCTTTTTTTGTCATTTTCACCAGCACTCCTAGATCCCATACATAAGGCTTTGCCTCTTCCCGCCACATTCTACGAAATAATCTCGTAGGTAATCTGGGAGTCACTTCATTTTCAGGCTATCTCAGCAGTTATTCCTTTGTATCCAGGTTCTTTTCTCATTTTGAGTTTTTTTAAGAATAGCTTCGACTTCAAACACACCTAAGTCATTCATGGGCACATCAAGGTCTTCATCAGTTTCAGGTATATCAACTAAATTATTCCCTTCGTATTTCCTATTTATGACCTCACTAAAGTGTTCAATCCAACGTTTCCTTTCTTCATCTTCTATTGTTATAACAGATCCATCTTTCTTTTTGATGGATATATGCTTCTTCTTTTTTCCCGTAGAAATTTCATTAATAATTTTATGAGCAATTCCTACAACAAAGCCACTCCCTGAATTCTTAGCTTTGTCAGTCTCATCTGCTTTCCTGTCTAAATATTCTCTCCAATCATTCCTGATATTTCTTTTGACCTCACTAACAATACTGAAATACTTGGCAAGCTCTGCCTTGTAGTTTTCATTACTTCCTCAAAAGCTTTCAGAAATCAATTTCTGTCTTTGTCTTCTTTTTATAGTATTCCAAGTATCATTTGATATCCATGGTTTTCTCCTTGTAACTGCATGTTCAAAAACTTCGTCTCTTAAAGTCTCTCAAGACTGTAAATCGATTCCTACATTCAGTTACAAAGATTTCTGTGCTCATCCTCTAGAACAGAGGTTCTCAATGGGGGTGAAATTCACCCCCAAGGGTGAATTTTGGGCTTTCAGGGGGTGAATTGTGACAGAAGTAAGTTTATGGTTGAGGAGAGCAATTATAGGCTTTGGCGTAACTGGCCTGTCACGTGGGCTGGGATTATATCATGCGCTGGCCCAGGAAAAATGGATTAGACAGTAATATACAAGTGACCACCCAAGTTAATCCTAGGATTGGAAAAGGTACTGAGGAAGAGACAGATGGCTAGGGAATTAAGTAGGTCCCAAGAAAATTACTTGGCAACTCCAAGGTTGGGAACTCCTGGACTATAAATAACTGAGAAGCTAATATCAAGGATCAAGTTGTGCAGGAGTTAAAGTCTTCAGCATTTAGCTTATTTTCAATTAAACTTGATGACTCAACTGATGTGGCATCATGTTCCCAGTTGATGGTGTTTGCAAGGTATGTTCACTCAGGTTCATTTAAAGAGGAGTTCTCTTTTGTTCTACCAAGGCCTCTGATATTTTGGAGAAGGTTTCATCTTTTTTTTAATTAGAAAATCTTTCGTGGGATAATATCAGTGGGTGTTGTACAGATGGAGCATTAGCTATGTTAGGGACGAAATCAGAATTCCAAGTATGGGTGAAAAAGCTAGCTCCAAAAGGGAAAGGCCTTTATTGTATGAGCCATCGTCAGACACTAGCCTCAAAAGCACTTCCTGCTCCGGTAGAGAAGGTTTTAAAATTGTAAATTTCGTCAAAGGAGGGGCTCTCAACTCACGACTTTTCAAGCAGTTATGTACTGATATGGATGCAACACATCATTCGCTTCTTTTTCACACAAATGTTCGTTGGCGTTCAAGAGGAAATGTAACTGAACGAGTATTTCAGCTTAGAGATGAGCTCAAATTGTTTTTTGAACTGCAAGGTAAAACAGAATTTCCTGCCTGGCTGAGTGATGGGGAATGGATCATGCGTCTTGCCTATTTGGTTGATATAATTGAGCAACTGAATAAACTGAATCTTCAGATGCAAGGAAGGAATACAGACATTATAGAATTCGTAGATGCCTTGGAAGCTTTCATGAGCAAGCCTGAAAATTAGAAGAAAAGGGTAAATGCAGAAAATGGAGCCATGTTTGAGAAACTGTCATCCATTCTTGATGTTTGTGGTGAAGGCAAGGTGCTTCCACAATTTGCAAAAAATTAAATTTTGTAGCATTTGAAAGCACTGGAAAATTAATTCAGACGATATTTTCACGAACTTAGTGATGAGGAGTTGGATTTAGTCAGAAATCCATTCAAACAGTCGGTTGGAAAAGTTCCTGATGATTGTTAAGATGAGTTTTTGGAGTTAAAAAGTTATTTGGCTGTAAGAGATATGTTCGATGAGAAATCAACAACAGAACTTTGGCCTCTGATGTGCGATTCCTACCCAAAACTGGCAGAAATGGCTATCCGTGTATTGCTTCCGTTTATATCGACAAATCTTTGTGAGTCAGGCTTTTCAACTCTGTTACAAATTAAAACGAAGCATCGCAGTAGATTAGAGGTAGAAAATTACCTGCGTTTTGGCCTTTCAAGCACTCATCCGGGTATCCGAGAATTGGCTAAAAAAAAACAATCACAGGTTTCGTCAATCGATGAAATGTAATCTTCTGAATAAAAATAATTGCATCAGCTTCAGTTTGGCCTGTTAAGTAGTTCTTATAATTTAAAAAAAACTATTTTACTTCCATTCAAGTTTTATATATCCATCGATATTTTCAATTTGCATATAATTTGTAATATTCCATTATAAAAATAATCCATGTAAAGCTGTAAATATATAATTCAGTTTGAAAAAAAGAAAATAAAAGAATTTTTAGTAATATTTGCATATTATATACAATGCACTTTTTGAGACAATTTTTGGAAAGGACGGGAAGTGGGGTTGGGGGGGGGGGAATGACATCATTGCAAATGGTGAAAGGGGTGCATGGGCCAAGAAGGTTGAGAACCCCTGCTCTAGAAGCTTAATTGTATCAAACTTAGGTATTCTATCTTCATTTCTGTTGGGTGCTTTCAGTTTTAATATTTGTGTGGCAATGGGGACCTGGTGATCACTACCAATATCTGCACCTCTATAGCTTGTTACATTTCTCAGGGTCCTCCTCCTCCTCTTTATCAATGGCTATATGATCTATTTGATATTTGTAATTGCCACATGGTGAAGTCCTTGTATATTTGTGGATCTCCTTGTGCTGGAAAAGAGTACCTCCAGCAACAATATTGTTTGTTGAACAATAACTTATAAAATGTGCCCCATTTTCATTTGCAACTTTGCCAAGAACCTCAACACCCATCACATTTTCTATCCCTTGATTATTCCTTCCAACTTTAACATTGAAGTCATTAATCACAATTTCCATATCTCTCTAGGTTCTCATCTATTATACTCTGCA
>NC_090727.1:16774381-16899259 GCF_036898095.1 Palaemon carinicauda | reverse complement strand
ATATATATATATACATATATATATATATATATATACATATATATATACATATACATATATATATATATATATATATATATATATATATATATACATATACATATATATATATATACATATATATATATATATACATATATATATATATACATATATATATATACATATATATATATACATATATATATATATATATATATATATATATATATATATATATATACATATATATATATATATATATATATATATACATATATATATATATATATACATATATATATATATATATATATGTATATATATATATATACATATATATGTATATATATGTATATATATGTTCATATATATATGTATATATATATATATGTATATATATATATATATATGTATGTATATATATATGTATATATATATATATATGTATATACATATATATGTATATATATATATATATATATATATATATATATATATGTATATACATATATATGTATATACATATATATGTATATACATATATATGTATATATATATATATATATATATATATATATATATATATATATATATATGTATATATATATATATATATATATGTATATATATATATGTATATATATATATATATATATATATGTATATATATATATATATATATATATATATATATATATATATATATATATATATATAGGCAAATTAATCAGTGTATACATTCTTTGGTTGCACATAATGATTCTTTTGAAAAAAAATGAATTTTTAAAGGCTGTTGCTCACAACCTACACTCTTTCTAAGCATCTTATTGATTAAAGATTTTTGTTTACATTTTTATTAGTGCCTTCAATATGTATATTTTATTCTTGCATATCAATGTCTGCAATAAATATTAATTTTATTTTGCATTTTCATATATAAATGAATTTTTGTCTTCCATATTTTTATTTTTCTGGTTGTGCCTATAATTAATAAAATGTCTACAATTAATTTACATTTTTTTCTTACATATTTTACTTTTTCTGGTTGTATTTTTAATTAATGTATAAAAATGCATGGAAAAATTTCTACTTGCAAATATACTTGGGCATACATAATCTAATATATGCAGTATATATACCTTTATATTAATAAAACTACTATAAAAATCTAACATTTCGTCCAGACAAAATTGGTCAAAATCACGCTGGAACAACTAAATCATCGGACAAAAAGACGTTGGTCCAAAAAATCATTGGACAAAAAGACGTTGGACCAAAAAATTATTGGACAAAAAGACGTTGGACCAAAAAATTATTGGACAAACAGACGTTGGACGAAAACGATTGGACAAAATGATTTTGGACGAAAACGATTGGACAAACTGACTGTACACGAGCCACATATGGGTGGTCAGAAAGAGAAGAAGCTATTTAAGTAATTATATTGCTGAAAGTTGCTATGGAAAGGGAGGTATTGTGCTGGCCACAAGACAGTTCAAGAAGTTATGCTGAAAACGACGTTTAATTGAAAAATATGCCTTACCTGATGCGAGAAAGGGAGACATAAAAGAAAATTACAAACCCAAAATACGGGAAGGTGAATCAGTTCTTAGTTTTGCAACTCGCATTTTCGCGATTGCGATTCGTTTGGTACCCGGAGTGTCAATCTCCCAGAAGGTAATAAAAAAGCAATTGCCCGTAAACATATTTGCAGATTAGTAAACCCGTATATATGTGGTTATTTGTTCGATAACAATCGCTCGTTAGCAGACGTAGTGAGCGCGATACAAAACATTTTAGACAGTTTGCCAGAAGAAAAAATGACTGGGAATAATGGGCCCGATTTCGAGAAGTTGGCAGCCATGAGAGGCACTCGGAAACCCCCTAAGGGGGTAGAGGAGAATGCAGTCAGCAAATTAGATGTTGGCAGTGTGGGGGAGAGGGGCACTGATGAGTGGAGTGCCCCATCCAAGGACCCCCCCCCCCCCCCTTTTACACTTGTCAGGCTTACGGTCATCTATCTTGAGAGTGCTCAACAAAAAACGCCCAGGGCGGGCGGGCTGTGGCACACGCACACCTCCCCCCACCCAGCTTCCAAGGAAAAGGAAAGAGAGGAAGGGGGAGACGAGGGAGCTCGATGCCCCCCACCTGCATGACATCACAAGCAGTAGCCAAGGAAGCGGTGACGACAGACGTGGTGACAGAACAGGCACTGGGACCTCCATCGGTACCCCCGCAGCACTAGGGAGCAGTGGCATTGCAGCTGAGGTCATTGGCCCATCCTCCATGTCTTGTAATGGCCGTCTAGGAATGTTAGCAGTGAGGATTGACCTACCAGATAAATCCATTCGAGCGCTGATCGACACAGGAACCAGTGTTTCACTGATTGAAGAAAAGATTCTCATCAAACCCACTACAGTCGGAGGCTTCCATCGCTCTTGACACGCCAAGAGGAAATAAACCACATAAACCACACAACAATCGTCAACATTAAGGTGGGGTCTGTGAAGTTTAAACGTGATTTTTTTTGTCTTGCCCATCTTGGGAATTCCAGGAATTGAGGCTATTTTAGGAATTTATTTTATCTCTAATAATCAAATTTGACTTTTTTGGGGAAAAGATACAATAACAGTAAAATTAGGAGGGTACATTTTGCTGATAGAAAGTCATGAGACAGTAAGCGCATGTGTGGGCTCGGAGAGACATTTAAGTAGGGTAACAGCTGTACCTGGGAGAGGAGAAGTGTTGTCTCCCCAGACCCTGACGAGCATATCAGTGACCCCCATGTCGCCCTCTAGCGGAAGGAACCAATGTCGTTGTTGAACCCCATGACAACTGGGCCCCTATGATATTAGAGGGCTTGACAGAAATAAAAGAGAACAGCTTATATAACGATGGTTAATTTGTCAAATGAAAGAGTTGTTTTAGGAAAAGAGTTGTTTTAGGAAGTGATTCTTGTGTGAATTAGAGTTATGTGAAATTGCTTATAATGGGATGTTGGGAGCCACAACTCCAGCCCGCACAGATGAACGCACTCAGAATTTGATTATGCAAGCATGAAAATTATGTCCGTCAGAATATCAACATGTAGTTAGTGACATTAGCAATAATTATTCTGATGCAATTGCAATTGGAGATGAGCCATCCGGGAGAATTAATCGATTTCCCTTTAGCATTGAAACTGGGCAGGTGGAGTCGATCAGGTCAAGGCCTTATAAGGTACCCATTCATTTCCAGGGAGATATAGAAAGGGAAATTAATAAATTAAGGGAACAAGGGATAATCGAGGAGAGCCACTCCCCCTGGGCTTCTCCAATTGTAGCTTTTAGGAAAAAGGATGGCTCGGTAAGATTGTGTGTTGATTATAGGAAGTTAAATGCAGTCACTAAGGATAATGCATTTCCATTGCCCTCGATCGAAGAATTACTTGTGAAAGTACGGGATAATAAATATTTTACAACTGTTGATTTAAAATCTGGATACTATCAAATACACATTGAGGAAGACAGTAAATGTAAAACGGCATTTATAGCGGACGATCAACTATTTCAGTTTAATTTTCTTCCTTTCGGTGTTAAAAATGCTCCAGGTCATTTTTCCAGAGTAATGATGGTGGTTTTGTCTCCTTTAACCCTGGATAGGTACGGTGGGTCGTTTGCGACCCCGAGCGTAAAAAAAAAACAGGTTTTTCTCACGTGACTCACCCCTGTGACTGAATTTGTGGGTGATCGACCTGCAGGAGGTGTCTCCCCTACACGCTCTAGTAGTGTCCAGATGTGCATTGCTGTAGCTGTACTCCTTCCCCGATTTCTGAGACGCGTCGGGGTCGTTCGCGTCCGAGTTTACCCTTCTGAGGTAGTTTGCATAATTATCAAAGTTATTACGTATTATGAAATTGTCGTAGAATGGTGCAACTTGTATAGGTTATCAGTTGTGGAAAGTCTTGGTGGATTGTTTGGCTACCATGTGCATGTTTTTTTTTTTAGTTAAAATGTCGTTCATCACCACGAGGACCATTTTACCGCGAGTGCCCCTTTTTCATTTTTTTTCATTTTTTTGCCAAGTCATTTTTCCGTAAGATATTGCCAAATAGTGTCGTAAAACTTTTGCTTGTTTAGTGTTGGAAAGTTTGTCTAGATGATCTGGCTATCCATGCATGACTTTGTTTTTGTCAGATACGACGTAGTTATTGGTATATTGGGTATTTAACTGCGGTTACCAATTTCTGTTTTTTTTTCAATATTTGTAGAAATTACTACGTAGTAAGGAATTGCCGTATATTATTCATTTTTTTTTCATGTTTATGTGTTAGAAAGTGTGCCTTGATGGTTGGGCTAACACGTGCATGTCTTTTTTTTTATCTGAGATGTCGTATATTAGAATGTCGGGCATTTTACCTCGAGTGTCCCTTTTTAATTTTTTTTAATTTTTTTGCCAAGTCATTTTTCCGTAAGATATTGCGAAATAGTGTCGTAAAACTTTTGCTTTTTTAATGTTGGAAAGTGTGTCTAGATGATCTGGCTACCCATGCGTGATTTTGTTTTTGTCAGATACGACGTAGTTATTGGTATATTGGGTATTTAACTGCGGTTGCCAATTTCTGTTTTTTTTTCAATATTTGTAAAAATTTACTACGTAGTAAGGAATTGCCGTATATTATTGATTTTTTTTTCATGTTTATGTGTTAGAAAGTGTGCCTTGATGGTTGGGCTAACACGTGCATGTCTTTTTTTTTTATCTGAGATGCCGTATATTAGAATGTTGGGCATTTTTCCGCGAGTGCCCCTTTTTATTTGTTTTGCATTTTTTTGCTTAGTCATGTTACCGTAAGGAATTGGCAAGTAGTGTCGCAAAACTTATATTTTTATAGTGTTGGAAAGTGTTTCTAGATGATCTGGCTACCCATGCCTATTTTTTTTTTAGCCAGATATGGCGTATATATAAGTATGTGTTCGATTTTCCTGTGATTGCCCTTTTTTCGTTTTTTCCCATTTCTTTCAAAATTACTACGTACTAAGGAACTATCACAGAGTAATATTTCATTTATATGTTTATTTGTCGGAAAATATGCCTTGATGGTTTGCCTAGCACGTGGCTGAAATTTTTTTTTTCTGAAATGCCGTATATTAGAATGGCCATTTTTCCACGAGTGCCCCTTTTTATTTGTTTTGCATTTTTTTGCTTAGTCATGTTACCGTAAGGAATTGGCAAGTAGTGTCGCAAAACTTATATTTTTATAGTGTTGGAAAGTGTTTCTAGATGATCTGGCTACCCATGCCTATCTTTTTTTTAGCCAGATATGGCGTATATATAGGTATGTGTTCGATTTTCCGGTGATTGCCATTTTTTCGTTTTTTCCCAATTCTTTCAAAATTACTACGTACTAAGGAACTATCACAGAGTAATGATTCCTCTAGATGTTTATTTGTCGGAAAATTTTGTTTACTTTTTTTTTGATTGAATATCATCAAATTTTTTTAGCTAAAATATTGTTTTACATTTTTTTTTTCGATTTTATTTCCCTTCAAAAAAAATTTTTTGGGTCAGAATTTTAATTTTATAGTCGTAAAATAATCGACAATTATCCAGCAACCCACCATACAATTTTTATGCATATCCAATAATAATTAGATTAGTAAATAACACCTTGAAATTGACATACCCTTCCTACATTTCAAGTGGCAGATTAGGGAGTCTGAGTCAGTGTGGTTGGCGGCCATTTTGTGGACATATCCGAAGCGTAAGCTGCCCTATCTATATATATTCTTGTTCCCTATAGAATTTGTGATATTTTGGTATATTTTTACCTGCATAAATATCATATTATATATTAAATATATGTATTTTTTTACGAAATTTCCAAGTACTCAAAAAATTACCTTTAGATATGGCCCCTGATATAAATGTAATTTACAAAATAATGAAGATTTTTTTACATATTTCTATTTTAGGATAACATATGTTTATTCCCTAAAAAAATTAGCCACTTCCTATTTCATTTGGGTACCCAAAAAAATTCATGAAATTTGGACAATTTTTTTTGGCCAAAAAAAGTTACCCTTTTTTTCTCATTTCAGATCTTCACCTCCATGGGTCTGACTTCATCCAAAATACATCAAGATGTGTCCTAAACATTCAAGAATCAATTCCTAAAAGGATTTGTGTATATATGTATAAACTTTTTTTTTATGAATTTTTATGTCAGGTCTTTTTTTTTTTCTACTTAATTTTTTAAAATATTTATAATAAATAGTTTTTCTGCAGATGAGTAGTATTTATCTTTACAGTTGTTTTAAGCATTCATTGAAGTTTTTTTTTGGCAAAAGAAAAAAGGAGGTTACTGCAAAAACTGATTTTTCAAGAATTTTTTTTGGCGTCGGGGTCGTTCGCGTCCGAGTATACCCTTAAAGGGGTGTCCGAGGACCGTACCTATCCAGGGTTAATGACCAAAAAGTAGCTTATCGTAGTTATCGTGTTAAAGGGTACCCTCCCAGAAACAACCTCACCTCATATTGAAAGCAGTTAAAGGGGGATTAATTTTGATAATGTGAGATTGCCTCTTGATGCTACCCTTTAAGGCCACCAACACCCCAATCACACTATGCCTCTCCACTTCCTGCTCATCTTCAATGACAGGGAACACAAATGTGTCCTTGACATACACGCACTTGCTTCGTAAAAAAGAAATGTTATATTTTCCTCCCTCCCTTCCCAACACTTTTCCCACATAGTACACTTTGGAGCTTTCCCGCTTTCCCTCCACCTCCAGCTCAACCAAAACAAAATCGCTCACTTCAACCACCTTTTCAGCGAAGGGGTATTCACTAGAACCTAATGGCAGGTCCACTACCTCATCCGAATACTCAGAGGAGTCATCCAACTGGACTGGTATTAGGTCATCCTCACTGGCACTACTAGTTTTCCTCTTTTGTATCTTCGGCTTCTGCGCCACACCAGTCTTCTTATCCTCTCAAGCCTGCATATCCGCGATAGCCTGCGAGTTCTCAGTGAGGATGGACGCCCGGATCTTCTTTCTCCCCTTGTCACGAGAACGGGGACAAGCTTTGGGGAAGGGGCGGATATCCTCAGGAGTGATGGTGGCAGAAGATCCTGAAGGTCCTGCAGTGGACTCACTCACAGAAGGTGAAGGTTCCTGAGATGGCGGCCTGGGAGGAGACGAATGATCTGCATCTAAGGTACGGTCCAAATCCGGTAGCTACTCGCCAGCATCCATAGGTCGCTCCATGACCTCTGCCCCAGCAAACGCTTCATCTGGGAAGATGCTGCGGTTGATGGGCCAGATGCCAGTCGCAGAAAACCCACTCAGGATGTTGGAAGTAGTGGCGCTTCTGTTCCATGCCTTGGACGCAAACTCTGGCAGCATGTACTCCATGATACCAGTGTTGGGGTGTATGAGAGAGAAGTCAGACTGAAGTGACCTCAGGTACATCTTGAATGGGCCATAGACACTCACATCGCATGGCTGGAGATTTGACGTCGTGTTGGGCGGCAAAATGACAATAACTATGGCATTGTCAATGGCATAATTAATGGCATGGATATTCAAGTGACACAGCATTGTCTATGATAAGAATGATTTTGTTGTCCACACTACAAAGTCTTATCATGGACAAGCTGGAGTGTCTCCTAGAAACATTCTCCATTCATCCACCCATTCTGATGCAATATACCCTTGGACCCATCAATTGTACCTCTCATGAACGAGTTGTTCCATCTCTTTCTGGGGATTATAAAATCTGGAGGGATGTAATGTCCTGCAGCATTTACAATTCCAACAAAAGTCATGGTGGCACCTCGTTCTTGAGAAACTTGAGATGCAAAAGGCTGGCCTCTCTCACATACAACCTTTACTGGCTTCAGCACAGTCGACAAGCATGTCTCGTCCAAGTTGTAGATCCGGTCGGGACTGACGCAGTACTTCTCCATACGCCGTGAAAAAACAGTCCACACTTACCTTATTGAAGGCTGTGGCCCGGGCAATGGATATACCCTCTGGAGTCTTCAACTTGAGCTTGGGACAACGAGACATGAAGCCATAATACCAGTGTCCCTGGTAGCCATCTTCTCTTCCTCCCAGGCTGGAGGAATCGACTTGCTGCCACAAGCTACAGCGTAGGTATAGGCCATCCTACGAAATTCCGTCGTAGGAAGGCCATAGAACATCTTCGCTATCTTGATAGCATATGCGGAGATGTGGTCCTCCTGTTCTAAGCTGAAGATCCTCTGGGAGTTCTGTTGTAGGGGCACAAAAGTCTTGCCATAGGAAAATTTCTTTGACCTATTGAAGGCATCCTGCAAACAAAACAAAGCATTAGGCTACAGTCACAACCAATTAAGCCTTAACCTAAAACATAAACATTAGCCTTAAGTCATGTATAAAATGGCTTAGAGATAGGTTTTTGCTTTAAGCTTTTTACTTTTTCAGTGTGTGCTTCTCATCTTTTATTTCAAGATAATACCACATATGGTTTCCTTCCAAAGAAACCTTAGCTTTAACCCAAATTAAAGTTGCTGAATTGATTTGTATCAAGTTTTATTACCATGCACTTAATTAGCAGAAAATGTGCTAGGATATGCTAAGTTAGCATACAATAAAACAGCAAATAATTATTTCCCATTAATTTATCTGCAAGGTCATCACTTTAACATTAACCTGCTTGCATGCAGCCCTTAGGCTGCAACCAGTCTCTGCCCGGTGATTAAAAGCCTCTTCTAGAGCTTCAACTGTGAGCTTCCCCTGGGTGACAAATTTGCGAGGCATGACGGTGGATGAGGGTTGAGAGTAGTCTGGAAAAGAAGAATTTGTAATGAGGTATTGTAAAATAAAAGATATTAAAACAATAAACAACAATTTGGGGGGGGGAGCCATACATCTAAACGTTCGGGGGCGACCCGTTCGGTAGGTGTACGCGTCGCCCCCAACAACAAACTTTTCCTAAAACACTTCTCAGGCAACACTTTCGTCGGCTTCGTCACTTTTATCACTCGAAATCACGTTAATATTGCCTTTATCACTAATCAATATATAACTAAAACAATCACAATATATTCATGCACTCGGGACCCTATATTGGTAACACAAGATACTACATGGAAACCAACAAAAAGAAGAATTCCCACTTGGCAGGAACAACTGCGGAGCAGCGTTGGTAACAAATATGGCGGACTGTTTGGATGGAGCTTCTACATCCTCAGTTTGTGTGACATCATCATACCGCTATTAGTCTTTAGTCGATCGCGACTGTGCGGGTCGCCACCATATACGACTTGCCCCCACATTACCTACCTATCTATCTATATATATATATATATATATATATATATATATATATATATAAGAGAGAGAGAGAGAGAGAGAGAGAGAGAGAGAGAGAGAGAGAGAGAGAGAGAGAGAGAGACATACATACTTAAATGTGTATGTATGTAGTGGACAAGTAGCAGAATGTTGAGGGCATTGTTACCCGGTCTGCATGAATGAAAAGGTTTGTCTGGCCCTTATTCTTTTCTTCATCTTCCCCTCTCTTGGGGAAAGCAGCATCCTGGGTTCTCTGCACAGCTGACCTCAAACCACTGCAGGTAAACCATGTTTCCTTGTGTTCCTAGTATTAAGATAATACTGTCACGTCCCCATACCCTGACGAGGTGGTATTGCGAGAGTCTTAGCCTAAAGTTTCCATCTAAAGGACTACAGGTCAACTTCCTAGGACCAGTCACACTTTATTATACCTTCACTCACAGCTTGCGTAGGCCACAGTCCTTGCGTAGCAAGGTTCTAGCAAGGTGCAGGGACTCCCTATTGTAGAGTGCGAACACACTCAAATATTGAGTTCCCGGGCAAAGCCAAAAACCAGTACTGGCAGGGACTTTCGACCCTTCCTAATGGGTGAGTCACCCCTATTAAATAGCGTGGTTTGTATGTCAGTTACGGAACAAATGACAAATTCGTAGGTACTTTGTATTAATTCGTTGGTAATTTGTATTTTTCCTAACTATACAAACCTTAGCTATTTAATCAAACTTGCCAGCCAGCCCTATCCCCCTTGAAGTCCTACCTCCAAAGCAAAGTGAGCTCAAGCACAGGTGTGTGTATGTGAAGGGGGGGGGGGGGGGGTAGCAGGCTACCCTCCCTACCCCGCTAACTAGCGGTGGGGTAGTAAACCCTCGTTAAAATTCTAATGGCTCGTCATTTCCGCTACGCCAAATGTAATAACCCCCCCCCCCTATTAAATAGCTAAGGTTTGCATGGTTAGGACAAATACAAATGATCTACGAATTTGTTATATTTTTTATATGTCTCATGTTTTCGTGCTAAGCCTAAGAAAAAGTTCATGACTTGTTTTGCCTACCCCTAATCTCCAAAATTTGTCTCATGGGTGTCCTTCCTTTTTTGTTTCTGGCTTTGGATAGACAGTGAAAGTTCGCTGGCAGAGTTACCACCATTACACACAACCATCCACCCTAATTATGAAGTTATCAACTTGAAAAATGCTTTACCAGTTCATGTTACACAATTAGAAGCATTGATTTCCACTATAGCATTTGTTTTCTCATAATGGGTAGCATAGTGAACTACATTATTCTTCATAGGAATGTAATGGCAGTTTGGTTCTTTTGTAGAATGATTATAAGATAATAATAGCTTGGCATGCATCTATCTATCTTTTGCCTGACACCTTCATCCCTTGTGGGGTGGCCATGAACCAACCCTCTCCAGGGAGGCCGGCGTCAATGACCTTAGATGTCAGGATGCCTGAAAACTTTAAATCATTCATTCATTCTCCAGGGAGGTTTGTTCACTTTTAAACTGTATTTGCTTTTCATTAGGAGTGGATCGCTGGCTCTCCTATAATATATTCCAATTATTCTATTCCACGAGTTTCTTCACCCTCATCAAGGAGTTTTCTAATGTGGCATCAAGGGGATCGGTGCAGTCCTCATCATCAATTACGTCAGCCTTTGAACATGACAACCGCTTGTAAGAAACACATCACAGAACATTTTAATCCTGCCTTTGGCAGTCATGAACCTTTTTAGCACATTTGCATGAGACAAAGTTGAGCTCTAGTGGATCTAGGTCTTTATCTGTTGTGACTGGAACCAATCCTTTTGTAGTTTCATTCCAACCCCAATTTGTTGGAGACAAGTCATTTCTCAACCACTTCTGCACTTGGTGATATAAACGTAAAGGATGAAATCAACCAGCTGCATCTGTATGAGGCAGAGAAGCAAAAGTAAATTTACTCTTGATGAGTGACTGACCAAGCACAAATATCTTGAATTAGAAAGATTCACATTCATTATGCTCATGTAAGTGATGAATTAAATTCTTTCCTGCTGATTCAGCAATCTTTGCAGAGTCAGCAGGAGGTTCTTAAATACAGCAACAAGATCTTTTAGTTCTTCATGTTTTTCCAAAAGCCTTATGAACTTGAGTTTTCCCTGTCTAAAAAAGGCAGAAGTATTGTCCGACCCACTAAATGCATGTAAGAAGAGAATGTTGTTCTTAATGACTGATCCAAATTTCATGGAGTTGGTGTGTACAGCTTGCTTTCTGTATTTCCTCTGCCTGGTTCTAGGTTGTATATATTTCTCCTTGATCAAGCCACGGCTGTAAGAATGATTAAGAGGTCTACATCTTCTCCTACGATTGTTACTGATTCAGCCATGGTAGATTCTTCAATAGCAGTATCAACAATCAATTTGTCTGCAACTTCAGTAGCCTCTTTTACTATATAGCCCTCATTGATCAGTCTAGTGGTGAGCATTGTAATAAGCTGGCTCTTATTTGTCATTTGAAAGAAACCTGGTTTGACTTGTTACAAACATTGTTTCATCAAACATTGTGTCTGTGGTAGAACAAATCATTTGCCGAGTACACTCGGCACATTTTGTGCTAAATTTTCTGGATATCTATCAAATATAACAATGGCACGTCTCTTGTAGTTCTTTACATATTCTGTGTACCTCTTTAAAATGGCTAATATTATCTCTCCCTTTTGCCAAACAACTCAATATCAGAAATCCTCCATCAATAACCAAAACCATAACTCCAACAATTCAAGACTCCAGCAGGAGTGTGACAAGTGCTGCCCGTAGAAGGAACTGGGCGAGACGAAACAGCTGGATGAGAAAAATGGTTAGACAAGTGAAGGATGAAGATTTCTACAAACGACGAGCTGGACAGTGAGGAATTGCAGCTGCACTAACCTACTCGCTACCTCGTCGTCTCACTCTGACGAACCACATTCCGAGGGGCTAAGGAAAGGCATAGACTGACTTCTTTCACCTTCTACTAAACCTCTCCCACTGGGAGGATGACCATTCCTAACATTCAGAGCATGTATCCTCCTATGTGCAAGGGCATCCTCTACAGGCCAGGCACAGGGAGTGAGTGTCTTTCTCGACTGGAGACATGAAGCTGCCGCATTTGCGCCCCTCATGCCCAGGACAAGTCCGCATGTTACCCTAGAAGCACATCCCTGAAAAGAGAAAAAAAAAAGCAAAAAAAAAAAAGAAAAATAGATTGACTAATGGCCAGTCAGTGTAAAATGGTAGAGAGAGACAATGTCCACTTTCAACCAAGCCAAAAGCAAAAGTGACGAGATAACACAGGTGTGTGAGAGCAGGGTAACCAGTACTTCCCCCTACCCCCCCCCCTAACTAGCGGTGGGGTAGTTATACCATGCTAAAAGTATTATGGCTAGTCATCCAGCTTTACAGAAAATATATTTCCTACGAAAGTATTCAAGGTTTATATTAGTGACAGCATAAAAGGAACTTGAATCTTCATTCATTTGGGTACCAAGGCAGAGTTGACAGAATATCTTTCAGATATACTTGCCAGTCATTGCCAAAATAAGCCTGAGAGATAAGTAATTATTCACCATGCAACCATGAAAGTTAATATTTGTCAGACTGTCAGGAAGTCTGATAAAGAGTCGGCAAAACCTTGAGGAGGGTGACCACCTTGCTCTCCTGAATGCATTTGCATTAAAAACAGGAACCCTCAATCCACGCTGGATGTCTTCTCAGTTGACATAACGGATTTTGAGCAAAGCGAAAAATCTATTTTTGGGTGAGATAGCCATGTCGTCCTGATGGAAGGTTCCTTTAGGTAGCCTTTGTAAGGGATATTTGCTACAGTGATACTCCCAGAGAAATAAACCGAAAGTTTCCAGAATTAACTCCTGGCACGATTCATCCATAATATAACTTTAGGGATGTCGCATAAAATCAGGGGACGTATTTTTTAGATACGACACATGGCAATCTTCACCCTGAATAGATTTAACTCTTTGAGGGGGAAGAGTGGCGAACGAAGTGAACGAAAGGGGAGCCGTTATCTAGGTACCCAGTGGACCTCCTATCCGTACTACCACCGGCCGCCATTCCTTGTTCTGTAGCATTTAAGCTAAGTGCGCTCCCAACCTTTTCCTGATGTTTGTTACGGATTTTTGGAATATTAATCATGCAATCTCCAGCATCGTCATCCTCTGGACAGTTGAGTAATTATTCTTTCCTGTGTATAATTTTTGGCTCTTCTCACAGTTAAATTTGTAAAATTTAGGTGTGTTTGGTCGAGCGTTGCCACTACCGGGGGCGGTCATTTTAAGACCGCTGTCGCACATTATAAATGCATTTTATTTAGTCAGTAGAGCGACATTCCCACTATTTAGCTATAAATTTTAGCTAGTTAGGCAAATTATACTAGTGAAGATTATGCATACGATATTGTTTTATTCCTCTTCCTAAATGTGACTTTACTTTTCGTATAGGCCGGGGGCCCCGGTGGTACCAACCTTGGTCGCAGTCCCCACCGGAGTTAGGCTAGCCTAACTAGTATATGTATACGTAAGTAAAGTATACATCCCCTAGAATTTATGGATAAGGTTCAATATATATTATCTTTTAAAGAAGAGGCTAAAGCCTTCCTCCCTCCCTAAGCCGCTGCCATTACAGGCGGCAACCTCTATCTTTCGTCATTGCCGTTGAGTAGAACTCCAGCTTGACTTAGTTATACACCGTCTGTCTTCTTTGCCGCCGAGTATCCCGGCTTTGAAGTTAGATGGTAATTCAGGGTGTCCTGTCTTGCAGCCGACAATGTCGCCGACAGGGGAATCTTTGTTCCTCTGCCGCCCATGACGTCATCGGCACAGCAAGCCATACTTCCTTAGTTCATGGCCGAAGGTAGGCGGCATACCTGCCGCTGCCTTTCTCTCATGTGAACTATAAGATCCTTCCCCCTCCCCCCTCTGTCCTTTAGTGTCGGCCTAGCCGTCACAACATTCTCTCACCGGTACTCAGTCATCCCGGCTTGCTGGGTTGACTGCGTTGTCGGCTGGGACCCTACCAGCGGCGGTTAGGTAGCCGCCTTGGTCACTTCCTCCTTATGTCCTTCCTTCAGCGGAAGTGAATGCCCCGGGGGTTAAGACTGAGCCGGCCCTGATGGCTGCCAGTGGGAAACTAAACATACTGTTGAGAATTCTTCAGTCCTCTCTTGATCTGCCATCCACAAACCTTGCAACCGTCAGTATAGCCGGCAGCAGACTTTTGTAGATGGATGGAAGCTAGAATCAGATGGATTCCTCCCCTTCCATTAGAACTCTCATTCTGGTAAGGAGACAGTAGGCGGCATTAGTCCTCCTACACTTCCAGTTATCGTGCTAAACCCTAATAATAGGAAACCCTCCTTTCCATTCTTTCTCTCCCCCTCTATCAGTTAGTGCCGCCAGGTACTAACCTAACCCCGGTAGTGTACCGATAAAAATACAGTTTACAACACAATACAGTAGTACAAGTAATTTCTAACATACTCTGTGTATCCTATCACAGTCTATTGTTGGGACTGCATACCTTGTTGAGGTTGAGTAATCCCTCAACACCCAGATGAATCCTTTGATTATCGGGACCCATATAAAACACCTATCAATATTAATATACTACAGGTGGAGAAGTTAGTATAAATATTTACTAACCCGTCTCTACATACAAGAGTCGTTCCACCCTGTATTCTCCCTTATAGGGAATCTAAATATTAATATTGACGGAGGTCTCAGCGATTGCCTGGGAGAGGAATAATAGATATGTGTCTTTCCTATTTCCTTTCTAGCTTACTATCCTAAGCTATTAATTACAATAGTAAGTATTACTATCAAAATGTATGCATTTATATCAAACAACTGAATACTCATCAAATCCTTTTCCTTTACAGGAGGAGCCAATGGTGACGTTTGCAACCACAAGAGTAGGGACTTCTGTGGGCATACGATGTGCAGGTCTCATGCCCCCTGCTGCATCGTATCTGGATCCCTGAGGTACTGGGACCCGAAGGGTTGCTCCAACTGCTCGACTTTGCTGCCCACCGGCTTTGGAGAAAACATCCCTGCCTCCACAGAGGCTAGGGATACAGCAAGGGAAACCCTTCATAGGTGGGCAAGAGTGTTCCAGAAGAACTCTCCGGGACCTTACCTGCCTAACGAATCTCTTAGGTGCCTTCTGTTCCCTAAGGCTCAACCTAATGGGGTAGTGCCCCAGGAACAGGTCCAGCCTCCCTTCACCCAATTGAAGATCGACGCGGACATCCACAAGGCACTTGAAGGCATGGACATCCACCAAGAACGGATGTTGGAGGTGTCTATCGATACTGAACAAGACCTACTGCAAGAAGGCCCTGAAGAAAACGTGGCTCAACCACTAATGGAGGAAGGAGGATCTGTTTCGACGGTGACTGAGGACTCCTAGTTCACCGTGACGGCATATCAACCTATGCTGTCAACCTCTTCAACCCCAACTCCCCAACCGACTACACAGGTCGATGGGAGCGAGGCGCTCCTATCATTGATCCAGCAGATGTTGGAAGTGTTCCGGAAGGAACAAGAGGAGATAAAGCAAGACATCAAGCAGACGAAGAGAGGTACAAGAAGGGAAGTGCCCTGGGACTTCCAGGGGCTTTACTAAACCCCTTAAAGTATCTGACCTCCCTCACTGCTCCGAAACCAACCCCTGGAGGTATACGGAGCACATGTCCATGATGAATGGGAAGCTATTCATCTCCGAGAAGTTGGGGCCAAGCCACTTGAAGATCTTGAATTCTGGCCCAGCTTTTCAGCTCACCCAGATTGTTACGTGAGACTGCGAGATGAACCTCCATCCCGCGAGGAGACGGTACCAAAGGAAGTCATTGTCTTCGAACATGACAAGGCACAGGTCACCCTTACCAAGACCCTGAAAGGAGCCGGATATACCAACTCCAAAATCTCAGCACTGAGCAAGAGGCATTCAACCTTTATTGTTCCTTCCTCCAGAGCTTTCCCCTTTTTGGAGAAAGCCCACGACTGTGTCATTAAAGCAGTCGAAGAGGGCAAACCCTGCCCAATCCTAGAGGAATGTAAGCCATTATCTGTAGCTATGCCTACCTGCGAGGAGAAGTGGGAAAAGGTACATCTAACCTTCTCCGTCTCGAAGTTGGATCCGGAGATAGCAGGCCAACAGTTCAATGAGAACCTTCCAAAGTTGCCAGATCATCTCTCGAGAAGGGAACAGGAGACGAAAGAAAGACTTGCCTCCTCCCTGTCTCATCAGAACTGCTTGGAAATGTGTGCAGCCCTACATAACGCCCCAGACATGTACATGGTCTTAGCCAAGTCTCACATGGGTACCCTTGTGAAGGACTTGTATGCTTTTGTCAGGTCAAGGAAGACCTGTAGAGAGCATGTGTTCGCCGCAGCAACGGTGAAACACGAACCCAGAAAATTGATTTCATCATGTATCTGGGGCAAAGACCTTTTCCCACGGGAAGTGGTCCAAGAAGTCATTGCCAAAGCCGCCACGGAGAATAGGAACCTTCTCCAAAAGTGGGGCATGTCTTCCAAGAGGAAGTCTTCCTCAGACGGAGGTCCCCAGCCTAAGAGTAAGAAGACCACGTAGACCTGCACATCTTCCGACCATGGCCACGGTGCCTCAAATGGTAGCCCAGCCTCAAACCACCTTCCAGATGGTCCCTCAACAGCTGGTAGCCCAGTCACCTGTATTTAACCCAGGCTTTGAGAGGCACTCGACCACCTTTCGGCCCCTACAAAGGTAGAGGCCCAAAAAGAGGTTCCTCCGGAAACCCCCCAAGGGAAAGAGGAGGACGCAGTCACGGAAATAAGTCCTCAGAAACCCCTAAGCAATGAGAGGCTCCAGGTAGGGGGGCAGACTGTTTTACTTTCGGGATCGCTGGACCCACAGACTAATCACGAATGGACTCGGGTGGAGATGGAACCAAGTTCCACCCCCTCTTCCAACACTCCACCCCCTTGTTGGAAGAATATACCTCAGAACTCTTGAACAAAAAGGTAATAAACAAAGTGAAGTCTATCAAATTCCAGGGAAGGCTGTTTTGTGTTACCAAGAAAGACTCAGACAAACTCAGAGTCATTCTAGACATGTCTCCACTCAACAAGTTCATCGAGAACAAAGAGTTCCGAATGCTTACCTTGCAACACATAAGGACCCTTCTACCCAAAGGGGCATACACAGTCTCAATAGACCTGGCAGATGCTTACTGGCACCTACCAGTCAGTCGCCCCCTCTCTTCCTACCTAGGATTCAAGCTACAGGAGACAAAATTTGTCTTCAGAGCGATGCCCTTTGGGCTAAACATAGCCGCAAGGGTATTCACGAAACTAGCAGACACAATTGTCCAGCAGCTACGCTCCGAAGGAGTTAATGTAGTAGCATATCTAGACGATTGGCTGGTGTGGGCAGCATCAAAGACTACTTGTCTGCAAGCAGCCGGAAAGGTGATCTAGTTTCTGGAGCACCTGGGCTTCAAGATCAATCGCAAGTCTCTCCTTTTTCCACGTCAAAAGTTCCAATGGTTAGGATCCAATGGAACTTAACAGTTTACCGATCGCCAATTGCTAGCTCAATGCTGATCTTTGACCTCTAGTCCTTCCAATGACTAACGATCTCCAATTGCTAGCGTTTCCAATCACTGATTGCTAGTCAATAACCAGTAATCAGCTTGCTGATCACTAGATCACCGACGGGCAGGTCATCTTTCTTTGATCATTGAACTCAGCTCACTGATCTCTGACCAGCCCATCCTTCAGCTTGCTCATCTCTGACCAACCAGGGGGGACCATAATCAGCTTGCTGATCTCTTACTCACCATCAGCTCACCGACCACCGATTCATCGGCACTTTGCCAGCAGTTCGTGACTCGAACTCACTAGTCAACCGCTTCCTGT
This sequence comes from Palaemon carinicauda, assembly GCF_036898095.1. Classification (NCBI taxonomy): domain Eukaryota; kingdom Metazoa; phylum Arthropoda; class Malacostraca; order Decapoda; family Palaemonidae; genus Palaemon; species Palaemon carinicauda. The sequence goes on along the minus strand of NC_090727.1, from coordinate 16,881,023 downwards.
AGTAAGTCACACCATCTCTCCATTCCATTCAAGAAGAGGAGATAGATAGTGGGAGCTGTCAAGAGACTAATCCAATACAAGAGGATTTCAAGACGCCAACAGGTAAGAGTATTGGGCTCTCTCCAGTTTGCAGCAGTGACAGACCCAGTGCTAAAAGCACAGCTAAAAGAAGTGTCAGGATTCTGAAGAAGATACGCATCAAACGCTCGAAGAGATCAACTAAGGTTAACCCCGACCCGATTGCACACGCTACTAAGGCCGTGGTCAACGTCCAAGAGTCTAGCGCGGACAATTCCCCTACAACCACCATAACCATCAGTGGTGATACACACGGACACCTCCCTGGAAAGATGGGGAGGCCATTCTCAAAAGAGAAAAGTGGAAGGGAATTGGTCGCGCCAGTTCAAAACCTTTCACATCAACATTTTGGAAGCCATGGAAGTCTTTCTAACGTTGAAGAAACTATCCCTTCGCAGTGCAATCCACATAAGATTGGTGCTGGACAACGAAGTGATAATAAAATGTCTAAATCAACAAGGCTCGAGATCACCTCACATCAATCATGTGATGTTAGCCATCTTCTACCTGGCAAGGAAGAGAGGATGGCACTTATCAGCAGTTCACCTTCAAGGGTTCCGCAATGTGACGGCGGACACTCTATCCAGGCGAAAGCCGATAGAGGCAGAATGGTCCCTAGACGCAGACTCATTCTCCTTCATCTTGGAAAAAGTCCCGGAACTGCAGATCGACCTCTTCGCGACGAGCGACAACAAGAAACTACCTCGTTACGTAGCCCCTTACATGGACCCTCAAGCAGAAGCGATAGACGCCATATCTCTTGACTGGAACCAATGGAATTGGATTTACCTGTTTCCACCAACCAATCTCCTGCTAAAAGTCCTCGACAAGCTGAGATCCTTCAGAGGGACAGCTGCAGTAGTGGCCCCCAAATGGCCCAAAAGCAAGTGGATCCCTGTATTTCCAGAATTGAAACTGAAGCTGTTTCCTCTGCCGAACCAAGTTTTATCTCAACTGGTTCAGAAGTCGACTGTTTACTCTTCATCCTCGAGAACCAACAACCTACGTCTCATGATTTTCTCGCTCTAGCAGCGAACAAAAAGTTTGGGATTTCGAAGGACAAAGTTGACTTCATTGAAGAGTACAAGTCAAGTTCAACTAGGAAACAATATGAATCATTTTGGAAGAAATGGGTATCCTTTGTGAAAACAAGGAGACCAACAGAAATTTCGATAGCTTTCTGTCTCTCTTTCTTCATCTACCTACATGAACAAGGCCTGGCTTCAACTACGATAACTGCATGTAAGTTGGCCCTAACTAGACCTCTTCTATACGCCTTTGAGGTGGACCCCACAAGTGAAATCTTCGATAGGGTACCAAAAGCATGCGCTAGACTCAAGCAGGCAACCCCTCCAAAGCCTATCACATGGTCGTTGGACAGTCTTCGAACCTAAACAATGTACTCTAAAGGATCGACACAGAAAGTCATCTTTCTGTTCACAATAGCCTCAGGGGCTAGAGTTAGTGAAATGGTGGCCTTATCCAGAGATGTAGGCCATATTCAGTTCCTAGACACAAGAGAACTGAACCTTTTTCCTGATCCTGCCTTTCTTGCCAAGAACGAGCTGCCCACTGAAGGAAGATGTCTTTCTATGCCCAGCAGTGTCTTAAGGTCTATCTTCGAAGAACTTCAGACTTCAAGGAGGGACAGCTCTTCTGAAGCAAAACCTCAGGATCAAATCTATCCCGAAGACAACTGAGAGCGAAGCTTAGCTACTTTATTTGCAGAGCGAATTCTAACAACACACCCGCAGGTCACGATCCAAGAAAAGTGGCTTCTTCGTTGAATTTCTTTCAACACAAGGACTTTGAGAGGCTCCGCTCATATACGGGGTGGAAATCATCCTGAGTTTTCTATAAACAATATGCGAAGCAAGTACATGAAATAAAACACTTTGTAGTGGCGGCGGGTAGTGGCATAAAACCGGTCGTCTAGTGCTGCGATGAACAGTGGACTGTTTTGGGACTCAACAGTGTATCAGGTGAATAGGTATTAATACCTTCTAAAACGCACCATACTTTGAACAAAAGAGGCTCCGCTCACCTAACAACAAGGATTGTAAGAAGCAAGGGTCGCACCCAAATAGCACAGGTCCCTCAAATGCATCCAAACACACAGCCCTCCCTTCAGGAGACAACTAACTGATCAAAAGAAGTCCCTCAGGCTCCCTACGCCACTGACACCCCCCCCCCCCTTGCTCCCCCCCCCCACCAAACCTAAAGCCTAACACCAAACCCCTCCAACCACAGCCTCATAGAGGGCCTAGACCCAGACCAATATCCCCTAAACCCCTGCAACTTCATCTCGAACCTCATCCTCAACCTAAATGGAGGCCTCATCCCTCAACCTCCCCCTACATCCATGCCTTTCATTCCGACAACTCAACCCCAAAATCAATCATTCCCCCCAAGTAACAAATCCAGTGAATGGTACTGCATCAGCTAAAGACGCTCCTTCAAAACCAAGACCTTCCGCCAGAGCCAGAAACTATCGCAACTCCTACCCAACAATGGGTTCCTATCGAAGAAGCAATTTGCAAGCTTATAAAGACTTACACCCCCTAATTTAATGTAGAAGGCGTTAGACCGTTCATTCAGCTCCTAATAAATATGCTCAACCCCGCCATAACTAAAAAAGTTATTATGAATAGAACTTACCTGGCAGTTATCTATATATAGCTATAGTCTCTGACTTTCGGCAGAATTTTTTCAAAATTTGCGGCAACCGCCTTGTGGTGGTTGTGAGGTTAGGTGGTTAACAACCCTTACAGGGTGATACTTGGAATCATTGCCGTTTTCTGTTCTTCAGATTATCTCTGCCGGCCGGATCGACAACACGTTGGTCAGTCATTAGAGTTTTTTCTTTTTGCTTTCCCTGTGTTGCTGTACCAGTCTGCTATTTGGTGAAGTACATTGATTTGGGGATTTGGCAATCGTGTTTTGTTTATTCTGTGTTTTTTGCTTGTGGTTAATATGAGTGATAAGCCTCATTTTCATGTGTGTGCGAATGAGGAATGCAAGGTGAGGTTACCAAAAATGTCGGTAGACCCTCATACTGTGTGTTTGGGAAGTAGGGGTTTTGAGTGTGCACTTAATAATAGGTGCGAAGAATGTAAGGTTTTGAATGAGAAGGATTGCTTGGCTATCAAGCGCTATGTGCGCAAATTAGAGCTTGATAGAGTAAGGAGAGCTTCTAGGTCTAAATCTAAGTCTACTAGCAAACCTAGTCTTGATTTATCTATTGAACCTTTAATCAATTCCTCTTTGGAAGTTGATCCTTCCCCTGAGGTAGTAACTCCTGCCCCTTCTACAGGATCCGTATCTGCGGATGACCCTAGGTACGCAAGGATAGCTGCCGAGTTGAAGGCCATTAAAGATCAACTTGCGGCCTTTAAAGGTAAGCCAAGTGAAAGTGAAATTAGTGCTTGTGAAAGTGCAGTGGAGCTAGCGGCTGACTGAACCTGTCATTACCCTAGGTCTAGACCTCTCTACCAAGCTCCCAGGACCAAGGGAGAAGGTACGTCGACAACCGAAAGGGGTGAGAGGTACGTACCCTCGGTCAGCCGTCGCCTCGAGCAGTCCCGTTGCAAATTCCCAGGCTGTTCTTGACCGCCACGGAAAAGGTGTGTCGGATGTGATGGTTTCTTCCCCCGAATACCTCTCCCAGATGCAAATGGAAGTATGTGGCTTCGAGACCGACGAAGAGGAGGTGGAACCGAGAAGAACAGTCTCGTTCTCACTCTCCCGGTTCTAGTAGCCATGAACCTTGTCCTTCAGAGGATGATTTGGATTCTGTGCCTGTGAAGAGGACGAAATCAAGAGCAGGAAGTCGGAATAGAGCAGCAGAAGATCCTTCTCCTTCTACCAGTGTTATACGACAGCCGTCTCCTTCGGAACCGCAGGATCCAGCAGAAGTTGCTAAGTCGTTCATGTCAGTTATGCAGGAACAACTTTTATCGTTAGTTCAAGCGTTTAGCCGCCCTCACGCCCAGGACCGACAGACGTAAAGACGTCTCGTTGCCCATCAAGAAGTCAGCTTCTAAGAGGGAACGGAGTTCCTCGCGCGTTTCGTCGAAGACACGACACCGCACTGCTTCCTCATCTGCTCGACGCCAGGACGATTTCGCCTCTCGCTCTCGGCGCCAGGACAATTCCTCCTCTCTCTCTCGATGCCAGGGCGATACCAGCCTGCTCCTCCCGGACGATACTTCTTCTCGTCGCCAGGACGATTTCAGCTCTCTTTCTCGACGCCAGAACACTTCCGCCTCTCGTTCTCGACGCCAGGACGATTCTGCCTTTCTCTCTTGGCGCCAGGACGATCCCAGCCTGCTTCCTCAGGACGATACTGCTTCTCGCCGCCAGGACGATAGCAGCTCTCGGCGTAAGGACGCCTCCTCCTCTCACCACCAGGACACTCCCTCCTACCGCCTTAAGGACTCTTCTAGCGCTCGGTGCCAGGACGCTTCTGATTCCCGGCGCCAGGACGACACCTACGCTCGGCGCCAGGATGCAAGCGGTTCTGTCAGCTCTCTCCCTCAGGACGAATCCTTCGATTTTCCTTTGTCAGATTCAAGGGAGCCTTCTTTCCGAACGAAGGATGTTGTAGAGGTGGGACAGGATCTCGAGGATGTCCCAGAAGATGAAGACAAACCTGCTGACGCTGCTGGCGATTACAAGGTTCTCTCTCGCTCCCTCCCTGAACTGTATGGGGAGGAGTTCAACCTTCTGCTCCGCGTTCTCCTCAATCTCAATTTAGCAGGAAGAAGGCCAAGAAACAGTCGGCCTTCATCAAGATGAAACACTCTATTTCTGCAAAGAAGGCTCTTGCAAAAATAGATGATTGGATGAAAGAACGGAGGCAAGCGGTTAAGACAACCTTCTCTTTTCCACCAGCTCGTCTTGCTTCGAAGGCTGGCATGTGGTACGAGACTGGGGAGCCTCTGTGTCTGGGAGTGCCTGCCTCCTCCCAGGGTGACTTCTCTGGCATTGTGGACTCTACCAGAAGGCATGCACTCAACTCGGCCAAAGTTATGTGGTCGATGTCGGAACTGGATCACCTTGTCAAAGGGATTTTTAGAGCCTTTGAGGTTTTTAGCTTTTTGGACTGGTCTCTAGGGGCTCTGGCCAGGAAGACTGAGCAGATGGAAGGAACACAATACCTAACGAGTATTATGTCTTGTATGGACAAGGTTCTTAGGGATGGAGCTAATGAGATGGCTTCGCTTTTTTCAGCAGGAGTCTTGAAGAAGAGGGCCCCGCTTTGCTCCTTTGCTTCGAGATCTGTGACGGTTGCGCAGAAATCTGAGCTCCTCTACGCCCCCCTGTCACATCTTTTTCCTGAGGCCCTTGTCAGAGACATTACACTTTCTCTAGCACAAAAGGCCACCCAAGACCTCTTATCGCGCTCAGCTCGTAAGCCCTTGACAGTCGCTCCTTCGTGTTTGAAGCGGGAGGTAAGGAAATTCTCCTTCGTGTTTGAAGCGGGAAGTAAGGAAATTCCAACAGCCCTTTCGAAGCAGGGCTCCTTCAAGACCTGAATTTAGAGGAAGAAGGCAAGAGTCAGGAGCAAGGACGAACAGAGGTTAGGTTAGAGCTCGGTCCAAGAAATGAAGTGCAAGTCCTCCAGACAGCAATAGGGGCAAGACTGTCACGTTTTTGGCAGTCTTGGAAGAGAAGAGGGGAGGACACCTGGTCCCTCTCAGACATCAAGGAAGGATATAAGATCCCCCTTTTGAAGAAGCCTCCTCTTTCCGATACACCTCTAGCCTTAGTAGCGTAGTACACGGATCCGGAGAAACGGAAGGCTCTTCTGGATCTGGTCGACCAGATGCTGGACAAGAGAGCGATAGAACCAGTTCTGGATCTCTCCTCCCCAGGCTTTTACAATCGCCTGTTTCTGGTACCCAAGAACTCGGGTGGATGGAGGCCCGTCCTGGATGTCAGCTCTCTGCACGTCTTCGTGGAGAAGACAAAGTTCACCATGGAGACGACTCCGTCCGTGCTTGCAGCAGTACGTCCAGGAGACTGGATGGTGGCTCTCGATCTGCAGGACGCTTATTTTCACGTCCCCATCCATCCGTCTTCGAGGAAGTACCTGAGATTTGTGGTCCAGGGCAAGTGCTTCCAGTTCAGGGCGCTTTGCTTCGGTCTCAGCACGGCTCCTCAAGTCGAACGTGGCAGGCTGGCTGCATCAAGAGGGGATAAGAGTATCCTTTTATCTGGACGATTGGCTGATAAGTTCACGATCGAAAGAAAAATGTCCGGAGGACCTACAAAAGACATTCATGATGGCTCAAGAACTGGGCCTGGTCATCAACCGGGAGAAATCTCAGACCGAGCCGAATCAGACTATTCTCTATTTGGGGATAGTTCTGAATTCAGTTCTTTTTCGGGCTTCTCCCTCCCAGGAAAGACAGACCAAGTGCCTCGAGAAGGTCCGAGGATTCCTGAACAGACAGAAGTGCTCAGCGGAGTGGATGAGTTTACTGGGAACTCTCTCCTCACTTGAACAGTTTGTCTCGCTGGGGAGACTCCACCTAAGGCCTCTTCAGCACTTCCTATCAAAGGTGTGGAACAGGAAGACACGGGAAGACTCCTTTTCCTTCCCCATTCCAGCAGAGGTCAAGGATCATCTGATGTGGTGGCTAGATCCAGCTTTCTTAAGGGAAGGGATCTCCCTGTACAAGAAGAACTCAGACCTAGTGTTGTTTTCAGACGCATCAGAGTCAGGTTGGGGAGCTACACTAGGAAACAAGCAAGTCTCAGGCTCTTGGGAAAAGAGTCAGTTAGGATGGCACATCAGCAAGGAGGAGTTGATGACCATTCTGATAGGGCTAAAGGCCTTCAGGAAAGATTGTGGAGGTCAACTCGGACAACACCACAGCTCTAGCGTACATCAGGAAGCAAGGGGGGACTCACTCGCTGTCTCTGTTTGAAACAGCAAGGGAACTCCTTCTTTGGTCGAAGGAAAACAAGGTAGATCTGCTGACGAGATTCGTACAGGGACAGAGGAATATGAGGGCAGACATGCTCAGCAGAAAAGGGCAGGTTCTTCCCACGGAATGGACCCTCAACCAACAGGTCTGTCAGAGTCTCTGGAAGCTGTAGGGGAGACCCTTAACAGATCTTTTTGCCTCCAACCAGAACAAAAGGATCCCTAACTATTGCTCCCTAGTTCCGGACAAGGAGGCAATAGCGGTGGACACCTTTTTGATGGATCGGGCAGGGATGGACATAGTTCAAGATCATCAATCTGGTAGTCAGGAAATTCGCTCTCCTCGATTCGGGACGAATGATCCTAGTAGCTCCATTCTGGCCAATGAAAGAATGGTTCACGGAAGTGGTAGACATGCTGATAGACTTCCCAAGAAGTCTGCCTGCAAGTCCAAAGCTTCTCAAACAACCCCACTAAGAGAGGTATCATCAAAACCCCCTCGCTCTCAAACACTGCCTTCAGACTATCGAGAAGCTTGTCAGAGCGAAAGGATTTTGAGCGCAAGCTGCGAAAGCTATTGCCATAGCGAGGAGAGTCTCTTCACAGAGGGTCTACCAATCTAAGTGGGAGACTTTTAGAGCTTGGTGTAGGCAGCACAAGGTTTCCTCATCCACTACCTCTGTAAGCCAGATTGCGTATTTTTTATTATACCTCAGACAGGATGCTAAGCTGGCAGTGTCCACAATCAAAGGGTATAGAAGCATGCTCTCTACGGTCTGTAGGCATAGAGGCTTTGATTTGTCTCAAAATAAGGACTTGCAAGACCTCGTAAAGTCTTTTGAGACAACTAAACGGGTTCAGTTAAAGCCCCCTTCTTGGAACCTGGATGTGGTTCTGAAGTTTCTTTGCACCATGAGGTTCGAACCCATCTCACAAGCTTCTCTTAGAAGGTAACAAATAAAACCCTCTTCCTGATGGCCCTAGCCACAGCTAAAAGGGACAGTGAGGTCCATGCGATTGAAAAACAAGTAGGCTTCAATCAGAATGGAGCGGTTTGTGCTTTAAGAGTGGATTTCCTCGCCAAGAACGAGAACCCGTCAAAGCCCTGGGCGAGGACTACTGAGGTCCCTGACCTCACTAATCTTGTGGGTCAAGAGCAGGAGAGGCTCCTCTGTCCAATTAGAGCCCTTAAACCTTACTTGTCTCATACTATGAATGTGAGAAGCTCTTCTAGCTCCTTATGGTGCTCAGTGAAAGATCCTCAAAAACCCCTTTCAAAGAACGCCTTGTCTTTTTTCCTGAGGGAAGTTATAAGGGAAGAGCACCTCTTGTGTGAGGAAGAGCACTTCGGCCTTTTCAAAGTGCAGGTTCACGAAGTGAGAGCCATTGCTACTTCGCTGGCTTATCGTAAGAACATGTCGGTCAGGCAAATTATGGATGCAACGTTCTGGAGAAGCAACTCTGTGTTCACCTCTCCTTACCTCAGAGAGGTGAGAGTGGATTATGAGAAATGCTACACCTTGGGCCCATAAGTAGCTATGGCTTCTGTATTAGACAAAGGAGTTACTACCTCCCCTCAACCTTAGTTTTTGTATACCTATGTGTGGGTTGGTGTTTTTATTGGTTGTCTGAGGACGTCGACTTGTGGTACAGTTCCCTCAGTCTAGATAGATAGTTTATATCTATTCTGCAAGGTTAGGTGGTTAGGTAAGGTTGCAGTTTTTAATATAAGGGTCGAAGGTAGTTCTGAAGTCTAGTCAGATTGTTGGTCTTACCCCGTTGACAGACTCGATTGAGTTGTTTCAGCATGACAGGTCCCCTCCTGGCTGACACTCCTAAGGGAAAGCGACTCAAGAGGCAGGAACCTTTGAAGTCAGCTACCTTAGCAGGTAAGGAATCAAGGTGTTTTTTCTCCTACAACTTTTTGTTGTTTCCCCCAACGATGTTTACTGTCTGTCACCCTCCTCCAAGTGTGTGAATCAGCTATATATATATAACTGCCAGGTAAGTTCTATTCATAAAAATGGAGTTTTTATGAATAGTACTTACCTGGCAGATATATATATATAGCTTAAGTCTCTGACTTCCGGCAGAATTTATTCGAAAATCGCGGCAACCGCCTTGTGGTGGTTGTGCAGTTAGGTGGTTAACAACTCTTACAGGGTGGTACCTGGAATCATTCCTATTTTCTGTTCCTCAGATTATTTCTGCCGGCCGGATCTACATCATCGTTGGTCTGCCATTAAGAGTTTTTCGAATCGCTTTCCTTACATCTCTGTTTTGGACTTTGTTTGGTGAAGTACACTGTGTTGGGATTTGGCAATCGTGTTTTGTTATTATTTTTGTATTTTTTGCTTTGTTTATGTGTGAAAAACTTCCTATTCGTGTACAGTATGTGCAAGTGATGTATGCAAGGTGAGGTTAACGAAAGTGTTGGTTGACCCTCACACAGTTTGTATGGGTTGCAGGGGGTTTGAATGTGCCCTAAATAATAGGTGCAAGGAATGCGAGGGTTTAAATGAAGATGATTGGTTAGCTATGAAGCGCTATGTGCGCAAATTAGAACTCGATAGAGTTAGGGCTAAATCAAAGTCAAAGTCTGCTAGTGAAGCTAGTTTAGATTCATCTATTGACCCTTTAATTGTTACCTCTTTGGAGGTTGTTCCTTCCCCGAAGGTAGTAACTCCTGCCCCTTCTACAGGATCTGTGACTGTGGATGACCCTTGGTATGCCAGGATGGCTGCTGAGTTGGAGGCCATTAAATTACAACTTGCGGCCTTTAAAGGTAAGGGTGAAAGTGATATTAGTGCTTGTGAAAGTGAAGTGGAGGTGGCGGCTTATCGAACCTGTCATACCCCTAGGTCTAGACCTCTACCAGCTCCCAGGACCAAGGAAGAAGGTATGTCGAAAGCCGAAAGGGGGTGAGAGGTGCTTATCTTCGGTCAGTCGTCGCCTCAGACAGTCCTGTTGCGACCTCCCAGGCTGCTCTTGACCGCCGTAGAAAAGGTGTCGGATACGTTTGTGTCTTCACCTGATCCTTCTCCCAGACGCAAGTCGCAATACGAATCAAGACCGACAAAGAGAAGGTGGGACCGGGATGTGCAGTCTCGCTCTCCCTCTCCCGGTTCGAGTAGCCGAGAACCTGAACCTAAGGAGGACGACTTCGATGTTGTTCCTGTTAAGAGGACAAAACAAAGAGTCCTTAGCCCAGTTAAACCTGATAAGCTTCCTGCTTCTACAGCCAGCGCTCCCAAATAGCTGCCTCCATCAGAACCGCAAGAACCAGCAGAAGTTGGTAAAGCTTTCATCGCTAGTGTAAGCTTTCAGTTGCCCTCCTTCCCAGTCCAGCAGACGTAAGGATGTCTCTTTGCCAGTTAAGAGATCGTCTTCTAAGAGGGAACGAAGTATCTCTCCAAAGAAACCTCTGCGCACTTCGTCGGCCGTACGACAACGCACACCCTCTTCATCGGCTCGACGCCAGGACGTTTCTTCCTCTCGCTCTCGGCGCCAGGACGATACTGCCTCTCGCCCTCGGCGACAGGACAATTCCGCTTCTCGCTCGAAGCTCCAGGACATTTCCGCCTCGCGTTTTAGGAAGCAGGACGAATGCAGCCTGCATTATCAGGACGAATGCAGCCTGCCTTATCAGGACGATACCGCTTCTCGTCATCGGGACAATACCTCTTCTCGCCGACAGGATGATAGCAGCGCTCGGCGCCATGACGCAAACAGCTCTCGGTGCCAGGCTGCTTGCAGCCCACTTCAAGATGTTGACCTTGATCAGGACCTCAATGATGTATCGGAAGAGGGAGAGAAACCTACCGACTCTGCTAGTGACTATAAGGTTCTATCTCGCTCTCTTTTAGAACTATATGGGGAGGAATTCCAACCTTCGCCGCCTTGTTCTCCTCAGTCTCAATTCACCAGGAAGGCGGCTACGAAGCATTCGGCCTTCATCAAAATGAAACTTTCAATTTCTGCCAGGAGAGCACTCGCTAAGGTGGGTGATTGGATGAAGGAAGGGAGGCAAGCAGTCAAGACCACCTTTTCTTTCCCACCATCTCGGCTCGCTTCCAAGGCTGGTATGTGGTATGAGACAGGGGAACCTTTGGGTCTAGGAGTGCCTGCCTCCTCCCAAGGTGACTTCTCTGCTCTTGTGGACTCTGCAAGAAGACATGCACTGAACTCTGCCAAGGTGATGTGGTCCATGTCAGAGCTTGATCACCTCTTTAAGGGAATTTTCAGGGTTTTCGAGGGTTTTAGCTTCCTGGACTGGTCTCTCGGGACTCTGGCCATGAAGACTGAAATCTTGGAAGGCACCAAGGACCTGACAAGTATCATGTCCTGCATGGACAAAGCTCTAAGGGATGGGGTGAATGAGTTGGCTTCCCTTTTCTCAGCAGGGGTCTTAAAGAAAAGGGCACTATTGTGCTCCTTCACCTCTAGATCGGTGACTGTTGCCCAGAAGTCGGAGCTGCTTTACGCCCCTCTGTCACACCATCTCTTTCCCGAAGCTCTGGTCAGAGATATCTCCCTTTCTCTGGCACAGAAGGCTACTCAGGACCTTTTATCTCGGTCTGCCAGAAAGCCTTTGCCTGTTGCTCCTGCTCCTCTGAAGAAGGAAGAGAAGAAGTTCCAGCAGCCCTTTCGGAGTAGGGCCTCCTCGAGAGCGGATTTCAGGGGGAGAAGACAAGAGTCAGGGCCAAGGACCAGCAGAGGTGCGTTTAGGCCCCGATCCAAGAAATGAGATGGAAGTCCTCCAGACAACAGTAGGGGCAAGACTGTCTCGTTTTTGGCAGTCTTGGAAGAGGAGAGGGGCGGACACCTGGTCCCTCTCGACCATCAAGGAAGGGTACAAGATCCCCTTTTTAAAGAAGCCTCCTCTCTCAGACACTCCCCTAGCCTTAGTGGCTCAGTACACCGACGCGGGGAAACAAAAGGCTCTTCTGGAGCTAGTCGACCAGATGTTGGTCAAGGGAGCAATAGAGCCAGTCCGGGCCCAGGCTTTTACAATCGCCTATTTCTGGTTCCCAAGAACTTGGGTGGATGGAGATGACTCAGTCCGTGCTGGCAGCAGTTCGTCCAGGCGACTGGATGGTATCTCTCGACCTGCAGGACGCTTATTTTCACGTCCCCATTCATCCGACTTCAAGGAAATATCTGAGATTTGTGATTCAGGGCAAGTGCTTTCAATTCAGGGCACTTTGCTTCGGTCTCAGCACGGTTCCTCAAGTTTTCCCCAGGCTAATGGCGAATGTGGCAGGCTGGTTCCATCAGGAGGGGATAAGGGTATCCTTGTATCTGGACGACTGGCTGATCCGATCACAGTCGAAAGAAAAATGTCTGGAGGACCTACAGAAGACGTATACGAGGACTCAAGACCTGGGACTCATCATCAACAGGGAGAAGTCTCAGACCGAACCGAATCAGACTATTCTCTATTTGGGGATAGTTCTGAATTCAGTTCTTTTTCGGGATTCTCCCTCCCGGGAAAGACAGACCAGGTGCCTAGAGAAAGTCAGAGGATTTTTAAAGAAGCAGGAATGCTCAGCAAAGGAGTGGATGAATCTGCTGGGAACGCTAACCTCCCTAGAACAGTTTGTCTCGTTTGGGAGACTGCACCTAAGTCCTTTGCAACACTTCCTCGCAAAGGTATGGAACAGAAAGACCCAGTAGGACTCCTTTTCTTTTCCCATTCCGACAGAGATCAAGGATCTTTTGATGTGGTGGCGGGACCCAGCTCTGTTAGGAGAAGAAGAACCCCGACCTAGTGTTATTCTCAGACGTGTGGTAGTCAGGCTGGGGAGCAACACTAGGGAACAAGAAGGTCTCAGGCGTTTGGGAAGGAAGTCAGGTCAGTTGGCATATCAACAGGAAGGAGTTGATGGCAATTCTGTTGGGACTAAAGGCCTTCGGAACCTCGGTGTCAGGGAAGACTGTGGAGATCAATTCAGACAACACCACAGCTCTCGCGTACATCAGGAAACAAGGGGGAACTCACTCCCTCTCTCTGTTCAGAACAGCGAGAGAGATTCTCCTTTGGGCGAGCGAGAACAGGACTCAGCTGTTGACGAGGTTTGTTCAAGGGCAAAGAAACATCAGAGCAGACATGCTCAGCAGGAAGGGACAAGTTCTTCCCACAGAGTGGACTCTCAACCCGCATGTCTGTTGGAGCCTCTGGAAGTTGTGGGGCAGACCTGTAATAGACCTTTTCGCCTCCAACTTGGACAAGAGGATCCCCAACTACTGCTCTCTAGTACCGGACGAGGAAGCGGTAGCAGTGGACGCCTTCTTGATGGATTGGAAGGGGATGAACATGTACGCGTTTCCCCCGTTCAAAATTATCAATCTGGTAGTCAGAAAATTCGCTCTCCTCGATTCAGGACGAATGATTCTAGTGGCTCCATTCTGGCCTGCAAGGAGAATGGTTCACCAAAGTGGTGGGCATGCTGATGGACTTAAGACTCCCAGCAAGTCCAGGTCTTCTCAGACAGCCCCACTTTCAGAGATATCATCAAAACCCCCTCGCTCTCAAATTGACTGCCTTCAGACTGTCGAGAAGCTCGTTAGATCTCTAGGCTTTTCGGCACAAGCGGCAAAAGCTATTGCCAGAGCAAGAAGGATCTCGTCACAAAGAGTCTACCAGTCTAAGTGGGAGACCTTTAGAGCTTGGTGCAGGCGGCACAAGATTTCCTCGACCACTACCTCTCTGAGCCAGATTGCAGACTTTATTGTACCTCAGACAGGATGCTAAGCTGGCTGTAGCTACCATCAAAGGATACAGGAGTATGCTCTCAACCGTCTTTAGGCATAGAGGCCTTGAGTTGTCTCAAGATAAAGATTTGCAGGACCTTATTAGGTCTTTTGAGACTACGAAACAGCTACAATCAAGACCCCCATCTTGGAACCTGGATGTGGTGTTTAAGTTTCTGTGCTCCAAAAAATTTGAACCTATCTCACAAGCCTCTCCGAGATGTAACAAAGAAAACCCTCTTCCTTATGACTCTAGCGACTGCCAAAAGGGTCAGCGAGGTCCAGGCGATTGAGAAGCATGTAGGCTTCAATCAAAATGGGGTGGTTTGTGCCTTAAGGTTCGACTTTCTCGCCAAGAACGAGAACCCTTTGAAACCCTGGCCTAGGACATTTGAGGTCCCTAACCTCACGAACCTAGTGGGTCAGGAGCAGGAAGGACTCCTCTGCCCAGTTAGGGCCCTCAAGGCTTATTTGGCCCACACCAAGAACATGAGGGGTGCATCTAACTCATGGTGTTCAGTGAAGGATCCTCAAAAACCCCTGTCAAAGAACACTTTGTCCTTTTTCCTGAGGGAAACTATTAGGGAAGCCCACCTCTTTTGTGAGGAAGAAAACTTCGCCTTGTTAAAAGTACGGGCTCACGAAGTAAGAGCCATTGCTGCCTCACTGGCATATCAGAAAAATATGTCGTCGGGCAAATCATGAACGCAACGTTCTGGAGGAGCAACTCTGTCTTCGCTTCTCATTACCTCAGAGAGGTGAGAGTAGACTATGACAAGTGTTATACCTTGGGGCCATACATAGCTGCGGCATCTGTATTAGGCAAAGCGAGTTACTACCCCCACTCAACCTTAGTTTGTATGCATGTATGAAGGTTTGTGTTTTTTATGGTTGTCTGAGGACCTCGTCTTGTGGTATGGTTCCCTCAGTCCAGATAGATAGTTTATATCTATTTCTGCAAGGTTAGGTGGTTAGTTTTAGTAAGGTTGCAGGTTTTTATTATATGTAAGTTGTTTTTATTATATGTAAGTTGTTGGTCTTACCCCTTTGACAGACTCGATTGCGTTGTTTGCAGCATAGCAGGTCTACTCCTGGCTGAACACTCCTAAGGGAAAGCGACTCTAGAGGCAGTAACCTTTGAAGTCAGCTACCTTAGCAGGTAAGGAATCAAGGTGTTTTTTCTGCTACAACTCTTTTGTTGTTTCCCAACGATGTTTACTGTCTGTTTCCCTCCTCCAAATGTGTGAATCAGCTATATATATATAACTGCCAGGTAAGTACTATTCATAAAAATGGAGTTTTCATGATAAAACAAAGTTTTATGAATACTTGCCTGGCAGTTATATATATATTTTAAAGCCCACCCAACTCCCCTCAGGAGACAGGTCGGGCATAGATAATCTGAGGTACAGAAAACGGGAATGATTCCAGGTACCACCCTGTAAGGGTTGTTAACCACCTAACCGCACAACCACCACAAGGCGGTTGCCGCGATTTTCGAATAAATTCTGCCAAAAGTCAGACTTAAGCTATATTATAACTGCCAGGTAAGTATTCATAAAACTTTGTTTTATCATAAAAACTCCATTTTTATGATAAAACAAAGTTTTATGAATACTTACCTGGCAGTTATATATATATATATATATATATATATATATATATATATATATATATATATATATATATATATATATATATATATTAAGGCCCACCCACCTCCCCTCAGGAGACAGGTCGGGCATAGATGATCTAAAGAACAGAAAACGGGAATGATTCCAAGTACCACCCTGTAAGGGTTGTTAACCACCTAACCGCACAACCACCACAAGGCGGTTGCCACGATTTTTGAAAAAATTCTGCCGAAAGTCAGAAACTGTAGCTATATATATATAACTGCCAGGTAAGTATTCATAAAACTTATCATAAAAACTCCATTTTCGCAGATAGATAGCGTCTAGGACCTCAACCCCGCCTGAACAACTTGACATTCCTTTCATTGAATATTGCTGGTGTAAGGACAAATTATGCCTTCCTGCAATTGCAAGAGGCAGTTTAAAACCATGACATCATATTGCTCCAAGAAACCCTCTTAACAGAAAACCACTCCTTTTCTTTTGCCAATTATAAAATATACAGACTACACCACACAGGCACAGTACATGGCCTATTCACCCTGATAAAGACACCCTCAATGAAAATCAACAACATAGACTGTCATGAAAAACCTAATAGACTCAACATTTATCATTCATAACATACAAATCCCCCACAAAAAACATATCGATGCTAACCTCCTATTCGCCACAGCAGAAAATCAAGACACTATTTTCTCCGGGGATTTCAATGCCCACCACCTCATACTCAAGTCGCCAGGGGTCACCAATCCGACAGGCAACCCTCTCACCGCCCTTCTGGAGAATTTTAACGGTGTCAAACTACTTAATAATACAAACTTTGCCACACACAAAGCTGGAGGACAGCTTGACCTCACTTTTGCTTCCATCAACTTATACCAGGGCTCCTCCTGGAACCTCCACCCGGTCCTCCCTAGTTACCATTTTGGAATAATCTTTTCCATTAAAGTAAACAAACTTCCTCACCCGCCCCTGCCTCCTCGCAGAGAGAATCCAGATTTTGCCAAACGGGAGCTATTTGAGCGGCATATGTCGAATTAGGCCGACATATATATAGAGAACCCCCGGACGACCCTGACCTCATATTGCTGAACTTTGTCTCCCAGCTAAACGAAGCCGCAAGTGGCTCTATGCTGAAAAAGAAACCCCTAAATAAAAATAACAAAGATGCGTAGTACTAAGAAATGAACAGACGCATAAACAGGGTGCGCAAAGACCACTGACAACCGATACAACACCCTGTCATAGGTGACAATCCATTCTATACAGGTAGCCACCAAAGTCAAGAGACAGAAGTGGCTAGACTGGTGTTCAGAGGTAAACAACTTCACCTCCCTAAGGAGGCTATGGAGTTGGTTCAACAAAGTATCAGGATGCAAAAGTGCCAACAGAATTGCCCACCCAAACCCTCCTGCAGAAGCCGTCAGGATAGCCCAGGGCTTCGCAGACAGAGCAAAATCCTTCAACCTCTCGCTAGCCACCCAACAGAGACAGGAGGCTCTACTTCCAATTAGAACAACGATGATCGACGTCGCTTACGGCATACCAAACGATGCTGATGCCCCATACACAAAGGAAAAACTGGACAAAGCCTTAGCCAAAACAAAAGACAGCCCCAGGCACAGATATGATAACGTATAGCATGCTGAGAAACATGGGCACACGTTGACCAACTCAGACCATAGAGCTGGAACCAGCAGGATCCTCAGCCAGTCCCTAAACCCAAGGTAGAGTACTCCTACAGACCTCATCAGCTATACAAAGGTCACACAGAGGATGGTACTCATCCACATAAAATGGAAAGTTGGCCCTCTACACCACAGACTGTATGGCTTTACAGAGGGCATAGGGACCCATGACTGCGTAACAGATGTCATGGCCACAATTAATAACAACAAATCCCTGGTGGTCTCCATAGGTCTGGAAAAGGTTTATGAACTGGCAAGCGCCCCAGCTATCCTTACCTCCCTTGTTAGGAAGAGAGTCAAAGTCAGCCTCCTGTCCTGGGTCAGGCAATATATGCAAAATAGGGAAGCAAGAGTAACTTTTCAAGGGGCTAGCACCCCCTTCCTCACCCTAGAAAATGGCATTCCTCAAGGGGGAATCCTTAGCCCCTTTTTATTTAATGTACTCATCGAGAACCTGCTAACATTGTACCTCCCAGGGGGCATAGAAATGTTCATCTACGCAGATGACATCTGCATTGTATGCTCCCACTTTGTGCAGCAGAGAATTCATAAAATGCAAAGGGCCTTTGATGTTATAAGACGAGAATGCAGAGTTAGGCCTGAAAATAAATGCACAGAAAACCAAGGCTATGGCAGTAAAACACTCCTTCAATCCCCTAACCTCATCCCTGGAAACAGCCCCATAGAGTGCGTTAGGGATTTCATATACCTTGGAGTGAATATAAACTGCAACCTATCCCATGTCAAACAGGTAAAACAACTCGGACACAAAGTCTCTTCGCGGTGAGCAGCCATGAAACGTATCACCACCCTGGGCAAGGGAGTTTCCACACCACCTACTCAAAAAGTTTCATGTCCAGGCAATAATTTCACAAATGGAATATGCTGCCCCTTCCCTAATGGGTCTCTCCCCAGGGCTGTTAACTTCCCTGGAAGTTATACAAAATAACAGCATGAGACTCATTGCAGGGGCACATATGTTGACCAGATTGCAACTCCTGCAAACCAAAAGAAACTTGCTACCCCTGGCCAACAAAATCGACAAAAAACTTTGCTCCATTGTCTTCGAAAACACTCAAAGCTAGTAGGGAATCCCCTCTAAAAAATAAAATCCAGACCCTTGCCTACATGAGGAGTTAGATCCCCCAACACCTACGTAGGGGCCTACTAGAAGCAATCAGAAGAATGAACATGTAACCGGCAGCAATTAGCATCAGAAGAGATAAATCACATGATCAATAAGCCCCATGGACCCCCAACCCAATAATCACCAACTTTACAACCCTGCATACATCCAAAGCCCTGTGCTCCCCACAACAAATGAATGTAACACCCCAACTTAAAATAACACAGACTAATGCACCAAATGTCTATTTCACAGATGTTGTTGGTGGACAGAACTATACCTGCTGCCGCAGCTGCTGTATATTCTAAGGATTACACAAACAGCAGGAGGCTATCTGATTGTGCCTCCACCCTGCAGACGCAGCTGGTCACCATTGCGAACGCCAAACTCCCATTAATAAAATTCATTTCCTTGTCATTTCTTTTTATCGATAATCATTTAGTGTCAAAAACGAGCCCAGAAATGTCCCCCAAACCGAGATTTCATAAAGATTTAAATTACCTCAATAACTAATCTATCGTCTTGAGTTCCATAAAAGTAATAAAAAACTTCATCTAAACACTCCGTACGTGTTTGCATTAAATGCCAAAATCAAGACCACTTTTAAAATTACTTTAATCAACAACAACACAACTGAAAACCCATTTACTCAATTTCAAAGGATCTATAAAACCTATAGAGAAAATTATAACATTCCAGCTCACTAGACTTTTGCTTTCTTTCCACTCTCTCGGAGTAATCCTCGCCACCACTGAGGGGCAACATTGCACATGTTGTCCTCTTTCCATATTAAAGGAGACGGAGTGATATCAAAGGTCAGAGGATCACCGGAATACATGAATTCATTTATGATGGGCTAATTCTTAAGCAAATGTATACTGAACATTTTATATTGAATTGGATTAACCAAGAGAATAAAAGTATTGTTTTATTTCTGTATTTTAAATTTATATAATAGTAATTAAATCGGAAGACTTCTTTAATGAGAGATTATTAAAGTACGAAGATTAAGCGTTCATTTTATCGTCTGCAAGGACTTGACAGAAATTCTAGTTTTTCAATCATTTTAATAAAATCCTAAGAATGCATAAAAATTTAATCCGTAAATCTCAGTCTACCAGCTCTCTCTCTCTCTCTCTCTCTCTCTCTTTCTCTCTCTCTCTCTCTCTCTCTCTCTCTCTCTCTCTCTCTCTCTCTCTCTCTCTCTCTCTCTGTATGTGTTAGTGTCCTCATGCACGATAGATTACACTTTATTTTCTTATGATTTATATTTCCTTAATTCCGAAAAGAAAATTATAAAATTATATATTGTCTTCTGTTGCAGAATTGAGGTTCATATTTCTTATGATCATTGCATATTTCATGTCTGACCGTCCTTGTCGCTTTCCGTCAATGGGAAAGCGCTAACGATCTCTAATGGCCAGAGAGCCACAAACCAAGGAATTAGTAATTAGTGCGAGATCAAATGCTAACTTCCTGATGGAAGTGGAAGTCAAGTACCGCCAAGTTCTGATGACGTGAATTTGAGATTATGGTCATGTATTATTTCAACATTGCATCTTAGACTGGTGGCAGCACATATGCAAAGAACTGTAAGTTACTAGTTCGAGATCTAAGTGCCTTTTAAAAGGTTTAAAGGCCACCCATGAATGGCAGAGGCAAGGGGCAATGACATTGCTCTATCAAGTAGGACAGTACCCTAGAGACTAACTCTATATGTATTTGATCAGCGCCCAAGCCCTTTCTCCGCTCAAGCTAGGACCAAGGAGGGCCAGACAATAAATGCTGATGACTCATCAGATAGACGTACAGGCTCCCCAAACCCCCATCCTTAGCTCACAAAGATATTGAGGTTGCAGCGACCAATAGAACTACCTAGTTTGAGCGGGACTCGACCCCAGTCTGGCGATTACCAGGCAAGGACGTTACCAACAGGCCATTATATATGTGTAAATACACACACACACATATTATATATATATATATATATATATATATATATATATATTATATATATATATATATATATATATATTATATATTTTAAACATACTACTACATAGGGATTTACACACCCGACCATTAAAACGCAGTTCAACGCTTTACTTATTTGAAGAAAAATCAAAGGGGAGATGAACCAAATAAACCACCACACACAATTGGAATCCTACCGGGTAGCCTACTGCTACACTTTTATTGTCACAATTATTTTAGGCTAAGCTATAACCCTAGTTGGAAAAGCAAGATGCTATAAGCCCAAGGGCTCCAACAGGGAGGAAAAAAAAAAAAAAAAAAAAAAAACAGATGAAGAGAAACAAGACAGAACAGCGTGCCCGAGTGCACCCTCAAGCAAGAAAAGTATAGTTTCGTTCACCTTATGGCTCCACTAGAAGTGAAAAGATAAACGCACGCATATTTGTGCACGCGTTGGCAACATATATTTGTCTTTGTGCAAGGCAGTGCAAATACATTTAAAGATTAATAATGCGAAAACAAAAAATAATTCCATTATTAAAAAATAATTTTCTTTCGATGGACAGCAATAAAGTATATACAGTATGATACCATTCCGATTTAGAATGAAATTTTTTTAAGCGTAACCTCGGACAATAAGACTAATGTCCCTGGGACGAAAAGTACCAAATGACGGGCTAGAGTCGTGATTGGGCTTAATAGGTGTGAGAAGGGGAACATAGGAGAATAAGTCCTGTCCCAGCTGACTTTCCTGCAACAATTTAGTTTTTTGTCTCTGAACTCAACGTTATTTGTTTGTCATCACTGCAAAGATTTCTATTACTAGCCCTTTTAAAAATCAGCGTTTAATTGTTTGAAGGGAGTTTATAGCGATATTCAAAAGTTTGGATTAAGTTTTAAAGTTAGGTAAATCGCACATTAATACACAATTACAAAAATCATGAAAGAATAATGATCATTACTAGCAACAGTCCGATAATGTATCAGTTTATCACCAATTTTATTAAAATTCACTTTTCCGAAATGGCAATCCCTTTCTAAAAATAACAATTTCCCACCACGCAACTCATAAGTTCTGAAGACCGAACGATGGAAAACTCTTAAGGTAATACTTATATATCCCCAAATCCCTTAGGGGGTATTAAAGAACATTATTTTTTTATATTTTGAATAAGCAACAGTAAATAGGCGGTTTCGCTTAGAAAAAAAATCCTAGAATATAACAAGTAGATGTTTTACAGATTACTTTGTTCGTTTAAGTGGAGGTTTTGGTTTATGGCACATCGCTGGACACGAAGGGGCAGAAGATTACTACTTAGAGTTTTCCTGATGCCTCGTGACCCAGCCGGTATAAGTTTCTATATATACACATTTATCTTTCTTCGTCCTCAAGGTTCAAACTGTTTTATAACTCGATGGTTTCTTTGATGGCAAGTGTTTATTTACAAATCAAGTATTGCTATAGCAGTAGGTTTGCCAAGGCACCAGTAACCCCTTTAGATACTACCGCCAGAATGATTGGGTTTTTGGTCCTATGACTGGACAGTTAGCACTACTTGGATCCCTCTCTGGTTATGACTCACTTTTTCTTTGCCTACACATACACCAAATATTATGGCATATTACACATTCTCCTATTTCCTCCTACACTACACAATACTAAGATAACCGAAAAATTCTTCTTCACTTAAGGGGTTAACAACTGAACTGTAATATTTCAGGGGCTACTTTCCACTTGGTAAGGGCAGAAGAAAATCTTTAGCTATGGTAAGCAGCTTTTCTAGCAGGACACCCCAAAATCAAACCATTGTCCTCTAGTCTTGGGTAGTGTTGTATATCCTCTGTACCATTGTCTTCCACTGTCTTGGGTTAGAGTTTTCTTGGTTGAGGGTGACTCTGGTTCACTATTCTATGTTTCCGTATTTCCTTTCCTCACTGAACTATTTTCCCTATTAGAGCCATTGGGCTTATAACATCCTGCTTTTCGAAATAAGGTTGTAGCTTAACTTGTGATAATTTGTTTAATATGATATACTGATATGATATAATCTCATAGTAGGACCATAATTCTCCGGAAACATTTTTTGATCTCAAGAACAGCTAAATGTTATTATTCATCCTATACTCTGAATGTTTTGTATCAGCTCATTTCTCAAATGGAATATTGCAAAACGTGCCTTTCCCATAATAATTTTTGTCTTTCTTTAATTCCAGGAAGTGCCAACTCGTTAGAGGTTATCTCTCAGTGTGGGCGAATTATTGGATTATGGAGACAGGTATGCCAACACGTAATACTGCGCTGGCCACAGGGTTATAGCAGAAAACAGTCCACAGATGGATTAAAAGGTTTCATGAGGAGGGGTATTTGGAAACCAGACCAAAGACGAAGGCCTTCTGTAACTACACCGTCTCTTAAATGCGGTAGCTAACAATCTAATGACGTCCTCAGTAGAACATAACAAAAACTTGCAACTTCCTTGACATCAAAGCACCTCAAGACTACGTATCCTTAAAGCTAATATTAATTACTATATCCTTGCTGAAAAAGAAACTCTAACGCAACAGAAAATGAGATCGCCTTGGATTTGGTTTGCAATATTTCCCCTACGATCACAGATTTTGTGAAATGTTATTTTTTGCCGATGAAAAATACATTACTTCTGTAGAAGTACGAACAAGGCACTGTTGGAGAAGAGGCAACACCGGCTTTAAAGTAAAAAAAAAAATATAGAAGCAGGACGGCAAAAGTGGAAGAGTCGTGTTGGATTCGGACTGAAGGGCCCAGGGAGATTGTCAAATTGTCGGGAAAATTCACAGGTAATGATTAAGTTGATTATGGTTATTCCTGATCGACTCCCTATTGTTCTGGTACATGACAATAGCCGATTCATAAGAGTTAAGTGGCGAAAGAGTGGTTGAATTCCATGGAGAACCTATGGGAAATTATGTTTCGTGACTGGGATGTAGATGAACAACGAACCTCTCAAGCTATCGAAACGAAAGCCCGCATATATGCCAAAATCTAGTTTTTGGTATGCCTAGACATCTCGATTTAGTTATTGATACTGAAGTTGGATGGACATTTCACTAAAAACGACGTTTTTGTTAAAATTTTACTCTATATTTATTATATACTTAAATAAATTCATTTTATTTAAATTTATATTTTCTGACAGTTTTCACGACTGTTAAATTAGATTGATATAATTAATATATTAAAATTTGAAAAATAAACATATCACATTATTTTGAAAATTGTAAAAATAATGAATTAGGAAAAGTTGTTAAATTTTATATGAAAACTTGTATAGAAATTTGACTTGTCGTAAGTTTGGATAAATATTTAACTTGACTTGTCAAATAAAATATAAAAAAATTCCTTTATCTGTTCAGTATCTAATTATATTTCTGTCAATGCTCTGGTATCTAATTCATGTAACATTTGAAATGATAGTATTATTATTATTATTATTATTATTATTATTATTATTATTATTATTATTAATTGCTAAGATACAACCCCAGTTGGAAAAGCAGAATGCTACAAGCCCGACGGGTCTAACAGGGAAAAGCCCAGTGAGGAAAAGAAATTAGGTAATTACAAGAGAAGTAATTAACATTTAAAATGAAATATTTCAAGAACAGCAACATAAAAACAAATCTTTCACATATAAAACATAAAAACATTCAAACCACAAGAAGAAAAATAAGATAGAATAGTGTGCCCAAGAGTACCCTCAAGCATGAGAACTCTACCCCAAAACAGTGAAAGACCATGGTACAGAGGCTATGGCACTATCCAAGACCAAAGAACATTGGTTTGATTTTGGAGGGGGCTTCTCCTTGAAGAGCTGCTTACCATAGCTAAACAGTCTCTTCTACCCTTACCAAGAGGAAAGTAGCCACTGAACAATTATATTGCAGCAGTTACCCTCTTGAGCGAAGAACACCTGTTTGGTAATCTCAGTGATGTCAGGTGTATGAAGACAAACGAGAATATGTAAAGAATAGGCCAAACTATTCAGTGTATGTGTAGGCAATATAAAAATGATCCAATGTAGTACTGTCTGGGCAGTCAAAGGATCCAATAACTCTCTAGCAGTAGTATCTCAACGGGTGGCTGGCGCCCTGGCCAACCTACTACCTAGGAATGATAACTGTCAGTAAAAGCTTCTAATGAAAAATTCACTTATATGATTTACTTTCCACAAATTATTGTTTCAATTAAAGAAAAATTATATAACTGAAATTATAAAGTTAATAGTCCATAATAAAGATGTTTTTAAAAAGGTAAGTTATTGCCATTGTATAAGAACATTAACAATCATATCCTGGTTGAAGTCTATTTAAGCAAAAAATGGTTTAGTAAGAAGACGTTGTTCTCAGATTCGTCTAAAAAAAGCATACAAAATATAGGAATTACGACCAAGTTTGATAATTTCAACCTCAGTCATTATCATATCAAAAAAAAAAAAAAAAAAAAAAAAAAAAAAAAAAAAAAAAAAACTGATAATGAATATCACAGAATAGGGTAGTTTTATCATAGTTAAGCCTAGAATTCGTTGGGGTTTTATATGCTATTATCAAAGTATTTAATATTTTTATGAAAAAAAACAAACAAATTATAAAAACGAAATTACAATTTTGAGTCAAGATAGATTTTTTTTTTAATGAGGTGAAAAATGGTACATTCATTCATTGTTCTTTCCCTTACTCCTGTATCCCCTGAAATCTTTACCATTTCATTTTTTTTCCCGTAAATTCAATTACCCCATATGGATGTTTGTAACCTTAACTCCCAAGTTTCTATCGTCTATAAACTTCAGGTAGTCAGTGAAACGGGTGACGACACTTCTTATGCCACTGACTGTACATTTTTACTTTCATAAAGTTGGTTAGTGGGAGTTTTAGATTTAACCGGTCTTATGCAAGTACAGACCATCGTTCAAAATATCGTAAGAGCTTGGTGTGAACCTCAAAATTAGGCTACCCAGCCGCAATTACAATGTGCCAATGTGTTCCGTCTTGGAAAAGATAAAAAATGGCACAAATTATAACATTACACAACACAAAGCTATAAATCACAGCGGATAAATTTATCCTTACATGTAACAATATATTAAATCTCATATCTATTGAATGCTACAATTTAAAAAATATAGGTAATTCAGTAATTTCTTTACCTATATAGCTCCTTTTTTATTAATTGCCGAAGATTGCCGCCTAATTCTTTTTAAAAATTTATTCAACACAAATGATAAAATATCGTTCTATTGAAATATACATACAAAATAATAAAGCGAAGCACATTTCACTCTGGGTAACAAAACTGCTCCAGGATTGAAAACCATTCCCTGACCTACCTTGACCTAATTCCCTCTCACATGCCACAACCATCACTTTATGCACGAGAGAGAAAATAAAAAAAAATATATGCGAGAATCTTCAGTGCCGTTCACAGAGCTAAAAAATCAAAATTAGTTTTCATTTTAGATGATAGGAAAACATTGTGGTAAACCCATTCCTCCAAAAACAAAGAAACAATGTTACTGAAATCCCTTTCGCAACAATCTCGAATTAACTCCGTATAGAATAGCCTTGCTAACTCAGATCGACGAGAGATTCCTAAATTGTGAGAATAAATCATTCTCTTTCGGTGTTCGAATGGATACAATAAGATAGGTAGTTAATTTTCGATTAATTGGTGGAGTATAAAAGATTGCCTGGCTACAGTACATATTATGGCAAACACACTCTCTCTCTCTCTCTCTCTCTCTCTCTCTCTCTCTCTCTCTCTCTCTCTCTCTCTCTCTCTCTCTCTCTCTCTCTCTCTCTCTCTCAAAGGAATTAGTTTTACTCAAACAAAATTAATTTCACTAAAACCAAAAAAAAAAAAAAAAATATTACAGGCAATTTACAAATCTGAAAAATGTTGTTTACAAAAATCATACAACAACATTTTCCAGCAGTTGTAGTAAACTTAATTCCCAAGAATCCTCTCACAGGATCTGACTATCATAATGCAAGAAAATTCAAGAATGGATAAACATAAACACTATATTATAAAATGTACGCCTAAGATACGTAAAGCAATCTATGAAAATGGAGATAAACTTAGTACCACATATAGAATATGTAATGTTTACGATCATTACATGCCCTACCAGTGTTACAAATGCCAGGAATTTGGGCATAGTGCAGCAAATTGCAAGAATAAACAGTCGTGCCCCAAGTGCGCGAGAGAACATAAAGCAGGTCATTGCAATGTTGTTGAAGTTAAATGCATAAATTGTGTGAGAAAGAACTATGATGACACAGAACATAAATCCTATGACAAAGTAAACTGTGAAGTTTATAAGCAAGAAATAATAAGAGCCAGAAACAATACTGACCATGGCTTCGATTAAGAAAATATTATGTAATCTAATAAATATACAATCCATTGGCAACAAAACTCATATCATTAAGGAAGTCGTAAGTGATCAAGATGTGGATATTTGCTTATTAACTGAAACTTAGTTGAGTGGTAATGTGAGTGACAGATCGAAAATAAATGAAATGACACCTAAATCTTATAACTTTTATCATGAACCAAGAGAAAACAAAAGAGGTGGTGGCATTGGAATCTTAATAAAGAATTCATACAAAGTTACAGTAAGAAATCATCTCATAGTTAATTCATTTGAATATATGAATATTAAAATTTTATCTCGAAATGTAAATCTACAAATAGTTATACTCTATAGACCACCGTGCAAAAGCAAAAGAATGTTTCTAGATGAATTTAATAACTTACTAGATACATTGAATGACAATCGAAATATAGTTATATGTGGTGATTTCAACCTACATCTCGATAACAGAGTAGACCCATATGTCAATGAATTTAGAGAATTGATTGACAACCACGACCTTGAAAACATAGTGTCTGAACCAACAGCTCAGTCTAATCATATACTAGATCTAGTTATAGTAAACAAAAACAACAACATCATACTAAATATGGAGATTGAAACTGACTGCTCTATATCCCCAATGCATAAGTTGATGTCTTTTGAAATAGACGTTAGAAAAAATAATGCAATACAGAAGGAAATCACATACAGAATTAAGACTAACTTTGATCCAAAAGAGTTCATTGAACAAAGCCTAGAGGATATAAAAGGGATAACACCAGTCTGTAACTGTGAAGAGAACCACACCCTTGTAGAGGGACAATCCTGTATAAACTGCATTACTGATAGAAGTAAATCTATACTTGCAACTAATTATAATAATAGGTGCCCGGAAATAACAAAAATAATCACAATTAAAGAAAAATCGAACTGGTTTGATAATGAATTACACGAAGAGAAAAAAAGAAAAAGAAAAATGGAGGATAAATGGAAAAGAAATAAAAATAATGAAAACTGGCAACATTACAAAGCAGCTAGAAATCGCTACAATTACCTTATCTTAGTTAAAAAAAAGGCCTATTATAAAAAAGTGTGCAATGAAAATGACCCAAGGAAAATACCTAAGAACCTAAAGAAACTATTAGGTCTAAAGACAGAAATAGTGTTGCCCGATATAACTAATGATCCTAAATGCCTAGCAAATGGTTTTATTAATTATTTTGAGGAAAAAATAAATCAAATCTGCTCCAGTTTTCACAACATCAGCACAACAGAGCAAAGGAATACATCAGCAACAGGTGTAAATAAGCTAAGGGTATTCAAAGAGTTAAGTCAGAGTGATTATATGAGAATAATAAAGAAAGTAAAAAAAACCTACTGCGGAAATTATCCATTTCCAATTAATGATGTAAAAGATGCAGAAAATTTCACCAGACTACAAGAGACCTACCGAAACATGGTAAATATGAGTCTAACACAGGCAGTTTTCCCTGATTGTGAAAAAGTTGCGTGTATCAAGCCTGTGTATAAAGGAAAAGGTGATGCAGACAATTTAAGTTCATATAGGCCAATATCAAATCTGTCATATTTTTCGAAAATTATTGAAACTGCTGTACACGAACAAACCTGGAAATATCTGAAAAAATCTAATGTCATACCTGATGATCAATCTGCATACAGAGAAAATTACTCCACAGAAACAACAATATTAGCGATAAAAAATTACATAACAGAAATTATAACAAATGGCAAGTGTTGCATTCTTGTAATGCTTGATCTAAGTGCAGCATTTGATACTGTAGAACATACATATCTGATGGAAGACCTTAAAGCTGTGGGCATCGTAGAACGAGCACACGACTGGTTTGTGAGTTATCTTGAAAAGCGCAAAGTTAAAGTAGTAATATCAAATGTTGAATCTGAGACAAGAAAACTAACCAAAGGGGTGCCTCAAGGCAGTGTACTAGGTCCTCTCCTGTTTGAAATTTACACGATTGAACTGGCAAATATACTTGAAACTCACAGAGTTAAGTTTAAAATATACGCTGATGATACACAATTCTATTTCCCAATAGAATCAGTCGATGAAGCTAAAAGAAAGATACATGAAATAATGAATGACATTAAGGCTTGGATGTTAACAAAAAAGCTCAAACTCAATGAAGACAAAAGTGAATGTATTATTTTTGGAAATGAAAAAGATATAAAAAGAATCGAATGCTTCCAAAGAATTGAAATAGGTCAATCGATCATTGACCTAAAGAAATCTGTCAGGAATCTTGGAGTAATCATGGATGATAGAATGACAATGAACGAACATATAAATAACATGGTAAGAAATTGTAACTATCATATTAGAAACATAGCATTTATTAGTAAATACTTAGATGAAAAATCTATGGCCATACTCATTTATCACCACATATTTTCAAGAATTGATTACTGCAACTCACTGTTCTATGGCTTACCAAATTATCAGCTGAAGAAAATTCAGAGAGTAAAAAACAGAGCCGCCAGATTGATAAAAGGACTACACAATAGGGAAAGAATTACCCCTGCACTAATTAAGTTACACTGGCTACCGGTAAAAGCGAGAATTGAATACAAGCTACTCTTACTAACGTTTAAGATACTGAACCAAAATGAACCAAAATATCTAAAAGAATGCCTGAATAAACTAGAACTAGGAACAAATGTTAACACAAGACACATGAGTGACAAACATAGGATATCTGAACCAAGAACAAATAGTAAATTTGGTGAAAGGGCTTTTAGCTACTGTGCGCCTAGACAATATAATAAACTGCCAACTGAAATGAAGGACCTAAAGGGAGCAATTGAATTTAAGAAGAAACTAAAGACATTACTTTTCACAAGATCATATGATTTGGAAGATGCTACAATCAAAGAATTGTATAAGTTATAATGAAAATGTTTCGTTAGATGATTAATATGGACCCGCCCGAGAAGTAGTTCACTCGACTTCAGTGGAGGGTTGGATTTAAACCCAAAACAAGTAAGTAAGTAAGTTGGCTCGGTTTTTCACTTTAAGGATCGATTGAGTCCTTTGATGTCCTCTGGTGTAGTGTATCGATATATTTGCCCAAAGTGTAACTCTGGGACCTACGTAGGATCTACCAAGAGGTTGTTGAAGGTCAGAATTGACTCTCATAGAGGTGTTAGTTTTCGAACAGGTTGCAGAATATCCAACCCAGAACATTCAAATATTCGCAATCATACTAAAATTTGCAAAATATATATTGACAAAATTTTTTTTAGCATTATAGGACAGGTATCTAATTACCATGACTTGCCTATTCTGGAGTCAATTTTGATTAAAACTCTGGTTCCGTCGTTAAACGCCCAAACTTCCTCCACTCAATTGTACTTGTCATAGATTTCTTTGTTTTGTTGTGTAATTGTTGATGCCATTCAGTTTTTATATGCGCTTCTGCGAGGTTGGTTCCACTTCTGTTTTATGTATATTTTTACTTGAATTTTTAGTTTTTTACTAATTTTTACTTTTTATATTTATATATTTTTATTAATGTTTCTTAATGTTATATATGTACTTCTTATTTGTAGTCCTGGAAGATGTGATAATGACGATCACGAAACGTCGGGATATATAATAAATGGAATTTTAGAACTGCCTAATTCCCTGTCCACTTTGAGAAATGTAAATTACTGGCTGCCGCCACCTTCTCTGATGATATATATATATATATATATATATATATATATATATATATATATATATATATATATATATATATATATATATATGGAACAAACAACCAAAGATGGCCGTCACTGACCTCAAAAATAATTCGCGTTAAAATTAAATAACACCCAAAGAAATATTGTTGACTCATCAACTGCCTTTTCCCAAAGTCAGAATTTCAACCTAACCAAATATAATCCTCTCTCCTAAAATCCAATTTATCTCTCATAATAACAAATTGATAACTTAGGGATCCAAATTTTCTACATAAATACGGTATCAAAAGTACATTTATCTTTTCCCTTCCGTGGCTTAACACACACACACACAAACACACTCACCAACATACCCAATATATATAAATATATATATATATATATATATATATATATATATATATATATATATATATATATATATATATATATATATATATATATATATATATACTAGATAATGAATGAATATGAATAGCTTTTACGAAAGCAATTTTGATTATACATTACAAATAAATTAAACATTTAAGATTAAGGGTAAAAGTACCTCGGCAACCCTTTTAATGATATTCCCGTAAAGTCAGCTTACTATGACCAGGATTATACTGGTACCCCGCCAAAAACGACTGATCAGGTCTTTAATCGGCAAACATTTTGTCTTTCATGGAATTGAATTATTAAAGCATTTCGACATTAACTTGATATTTTGTGGGTCCAAGCACTTATGGACAGACACTGAATCTGGTACTATTTTGATAGCATGCACAAGTCAGGTATTCCTTAATCCATCGGAATGACCACAAAGTGTATAAAAGTTACAATTACCATTTCTCGTCCTTTGGCCGCAAATCAAAGGCCATTTGTTTTTTCCAATTATCTTATAGACAGTAGATAGCCATTGATCTCTGGTGTGTTGGGATTTATATAAATCCAGCGTTAACCCGATCACAGCACAAACTGTTCAAAAGATACATAATTATATGTAAATTGGTATAAATGATAAAATATTTAGAGAAATTTATTCTGAGGGATATTTCAGTGAATTTCTCCAGGCATATCATCCTGTGTGTGTGTGTATATATATATACATATATATATATATATATATATATATATATATATATATATATATATATATATATATATATATATATATATATACATATATATATATATACATATATGTATATATAAATATATATATATATATATATATATATATATACATATGTATATATACATATATATATATCCATATATATCTATATATATACACAAATATATATCTACTTATTAATCTATCTATATATATATGTAAAGTGTATGTATGTATGTATATATATATATATATATATATATATATATATATATATATATATATATATATATATATATATGTGTGTGTGTATATATATATACACATACATATATATATATGTATATATATACATATATATATACATATATATATATATATATATATATATATATATATATATATATATATAAAAAAACTCAGCCACTGAGAAGGGCAAGCCAGCCTCAACTTGGTGTCGGTCCCAGGCCCAGTTAAATTAGCCAAAACCTTCGACCAAAGAGATTAATCGATGATGAAGTGTGGGACACAGGTAGATGGAGAACACTGGCCAGAAACATCGACTGCCTATCTCTCCTTATTACTCTAAAGATTAGACGTAGGACACGCTTTTCAGCAGCGTGAATATTAGACTTTAATTTTTCTGTCAGGACAAATGTCTCACAATCATACAGGAACACATGATTGAGGATTGAGCTGAGTGCTGACCATTAATAGTTTAGAATGGTTTCAAAACAAGCAAAAACAATGGGTCTCAGATTAGACTAGCAACAAGTCGGAATATTCCCTACATATGGCAATGCTGATTGAAATATTGCGGCCACTAATAATGTAGGGTTTTATTTTTAACTGCACCGTAATCATATAAGCACAAGCTCTTTTTCAGAGCTAGTACTCTCAAAAATATCAAGTGGTCAAAGAGCACCTAATGCTGACTGTGCAACCTAGTCAGTAAACAGAGTGACCAATATCTTGATTATGGTTCTTGAAATAAGAATATTTTATGCAATATTTTCCACATATAACAAAAAAATCATAAGATTTTATATCTATCTTTGAATATTATTTATAAGGTATTATTTTTAATATTTATTTTTTATAGGAAATAATGAAAATAGATTTATTAAAGCAATGCAAGTGTTCAAATTAATTTTCTTATTCCTCATCTAGATATCAATCTCCGGCACCGTCGTTCAGTTAGTTGTTATGAATGTTGCATTAGATTTTTCATAACTGGCCATCCTTTGCATTTAAATCTTCAAAGACAGTACCATCCTGCTCGTAATCCTAGGTATGCAGTTATTAGTAATATTCATACAGTCTCCTTCAAAAGGCTTAATACTAAACAGTATTCTAAAAGTTTTATTCCAGCTATGGCAGATGGTGGAATGATCTCTTTAATCAGGGAATGTCATCGAATGTTTATATGTTGAACAGGCTGACACAATGGTCTCTCATGGTTTATCTATGAAAGTATTTTAATGTTGTTACTCTTCTTAAAATATTTTATTTCAATTATTCATTATTTCTCTTGTATTTTATTATTTTCTATCCTCACTGGGATATTTTTTTACTGCACCCTTTGGGTTTAAAGCATCCGGTCTCTCCAATTAGGTTTGCGTCGTAGCTAATAATAATAATAATAATAATAATAATAATAATAATAATAATAATAAGAATAATAATAATAAAATAATGAAATGATAAAAATAAATATAATAAAATAATAGAATAAAATAAAAAAATAATAAAGAAATAATGAAAACAATACTAATATAATAAAATAACAATAATGATAAAATAATAAAATAACAATAATAATAAAATAATAAAATATCAATGATAAAAAAATAACAATAATAAATAAATAATAACAATAATAAATAAATAACAACAATATTAAATAACAAATGAAAATAACAATAAATAAAAACAAAATTATATAAATAAAAAATAAAAAAATAAGTAATAAAAAAAGTAATAATGAATTATAATAATATATAATAATAATAATTAATAATAATAATAATAATAATAATAATAATAATAATAATAATAATAACCAATTTCAAATCTCACGGTAGTTTACAGCAGGAACTTATGTGGGTTGAAAACCTTAACAATTAAAATATATATTCTCAAGTTGTGATTTCAAAAACACATTTCAAAATATCGACATTTGTATCCATAAAATATGTATGATGGTCAAAAAGTAAAAGAAAAAAAAATGAGGGAAAACACCCTGAACCTATAAAGTCCTTTGGGTAAAAAATGAACTTTCACTAAGTGTTTAATTAGACAAACAAAACTGTGCTGATGGAAAGGATAATTTTGAATGGAATTTAAGCTTACGATATCAGGACTTCACTAATGAAAAAAAAAAGAACAGAATTGAAATAGGATTTAAGCCATGCTAATCCCTTCTTCTCTCTTTATATACAAGAGGTCTTTTTATATGTGGCCCTACATATTGTCACCAACTGTAACAAACCCTCTACAAATCTTTTGACCGATAGACGAGTGCTAGCTATTATTCCCTCGAGGACTTTGGATACAGATGATAAAAGTAAGGAAAAAGGAAGTGATGAAGATAATGAAAAGGGAAAGTCTGGACAACCTGTGAAACCCAGAAAGACAAATCCTCTCAAGCCTTTTATGCCACAGTGAAATATTTTGTTTGCGATATTATTTTTCTTTATTCTTTTCAGCCTTACACTTTCTCCACCCTGTCTTCCTTTTCTCAATTTTGTATTCAGTTAAAGTTGTTGAATGGAAAATACCAACGATGTTTATAGCAGGAATATCATTATTAAGAAACTTCTCTTTTACAAAATACAACAAGTCGGGATATTCCCTACATTTGGCAATGCTGATTGAAATATTGCGGCCACTAATAATGTAGGGTTTTATTTTTAACTGCACAGTAATCATATTAAGCACTAGCTCTTTTTCAGAGCTAGTACTCTCAAAAATATTAAGTGGTCAAAGAGCACCTAATGCTGACAGCAACCTAGTCAGTAAACATAGTGACCAATATCTTGATTATGGTTCTTGAGATAAGAATATTTTATGCAATATTTTCCACATATAACAAAAAAATCATAAGATTTTATAGCTATCTTTGAATATTATTTATAAGGTATTATTTTTAATATTTATTTTTTATAGGAAATAATGAAAATAGATTTATTAAAGCAATGCAAGTGTTCAAATTAATTTTCTTATTCCTCATCTAGATATCAATCTCCGGCACCGTCGTTCAGTTAGTTGTTATGAATGTTGCATAAGATTTTTCATGACTAGCCATCCTTTGCATTTAAATCTTCAAAGACAGTACCATCCTGCTCGTAATCCTAGGTATGCAGTTATTGGTAATATTCATACAGTCTCCTTCAAAAGGCTTAATACTAAACAGTATTCTAAAAGTTTTATTCCTGCTATGGCAGATGGTGGAATGATCTCTTTAATCAGGGAATGTCATCGAATGTTTATATGTTGAACAGGCTGACACAATGGTCTCTCATGGTTTATCTATGAAAGTATTTTAATGTTGTTACTCTTCTTAAAATATATTATTTCAATTATTCATTATTTCTCTTGTATTTTATTATTTTCTATCCTCACTGGGATATTTTTTTACTGCACCCTTTGGGTTTAAAGCATCCGGTCTCTCCAATTAGGTTTGCATCGTAGCTAATAATAATAATAATAATAATAATAATAATAATAATAATAATAATAATAATAATCATGATAATGATAAAATAATAAAATGATAAAAATAAATATAATGAAAAAATAGAATAAAATAAAAAAAAATAATAAAGAAATAATGAAAACAATACTTATATAATAAAATAACAATAATGATAAAATAATAAAATAACAATAATAATAAAATAATAAAATATCAATGATAAAAAAATAACAATAATAAATAAATAATAACAATAATAAATAAATAACAACATTAATAAATAACAAATGAAAATAACAATAAATAAAAACAAAATTATATCAATAAAAAATAACAAAAATAAGTAATAAAAAAGTAATAATGAATTATAATAATATATAATAATAATTAATAATAATCATAATAATAATAATAATAACAATAATAACAATAATAAAAACCAATTTCAAATCTCACGGTAGTTTACAGCAGGAACTTATATGGGTTGAAAACCTTCACAATTAAAATATATATTCTCG
The DNA here is from genome assembly GCF_036898095.1 of Palaemon carinicauda. Classification (NCBI taxonomy): domain Eukaryota; kingdom Metazoa; phylum Arthropoda; class Malacostraca; order Decapoda; family Palaemonidae; genus Palaemon; species Palaemon carinicauda. Next base: position 16,845,407 of record NC_090727.1, on the reverse strand, counting down.
AGTTGTGATTTCAAAAACACATATAAAAATATCGACATTTCTATCCATAAAATATGTATAATGGTAAAAAAAGAAAAGAAAAAAGATGAGGGAAAACACCCTAAACCTATAAAGTCCTTTGGGTAAAAAATGAACTTTCACTAAGTGTTTAATTAGACAAACAAAACTGTGCAGATGGAAAGGATAATTTTGAATGGAATTTAAGCTTACGATATCAGGACTTCACTAATGAAAAAAAAAAGAACAGAATTGAAATAGGATTTAAGCCATGCTAATCCCTTCTTCTCTCTTTATATACAAGAGGTCTTTTTATATGTGGCCCTACATATTGTCACCAACTGTAACAAACCCTCTACAAATCTTTTGACCGATAGACGAGTGCTAGCTATTATTCCCTCGAGGACTTTGGATAGAGATGATAAAAGTAAGGAAAAGGGAAATGATGAAGATAATGAAAAGGGAAAGTCTGGACAACCTGTGAAACCCAGAAAGACAAATCCTCTCAAGCCTTTTATGCCACAGTGAAATATTTTGTTTGCAATATTATTTTTCTTTATTCTTTTCAGCCTTACACTTTCTCCACCCTGTCTTCCTTTTCTCAATTTTGTATTCAGTTAAAGTTGTTGAATGGAAAATACCAACGATGTTTATAGCAGGAATATCATTATTAAGAAACTTCTCTTTTACAAAATACAACAAGTCGGGATATTCCCTACATTTGGCAATGCTGATTGAAATATTGCGGCCACTAATAATGTAGGGTTTTATTTTTAACTGCACAGTAATCATATTAAGCACTAGCTCTTTTTCAGAGCTAGTACTCTCAAAAATATTAAGTGGTCAAAGAGCACCTAATGCTGACAGCAACCTAGTCAGTAAACATAGTGACCAATATCTTGATTATGGTTCTTGAAATAAGAATATTTTATGCAATATTTTCCACATATAACAAAAAAATCATAAGATTTTATAGCTATCTTTTAATATTATTTATAAGGTATTATTTCTAATATTTATTTTTTATAGGAAATAATGAAAATAGATTTATTAAAGCAATGCAAGTGTTCAAATTAATTTTCTTATTCCTCATCTAGATATCAATCTCCGGCACCGTCGTTCAGTTAGTTGTTATGAATGTTGCATAAGATTTTTCATGACTAGCCATCCTTTGCATTTAAATCTTCAAAGACAGTACCATCCTGCTCGTAATCCTAGGTATGCAGTTATTAGTAATATTCATACAGTCTCCTTCAAAAGGCTTAATACTAAACAGTATTCTAAAAGTTTTATTCCAGCTATGGCAGATGGTGGAATGATCTCTTTAATCAGGGAATGTCATCGAATGTTTATATGTTGAACAGGCTGACACAATGGTCTCTCATGGTTTATCTATGAAAGTATTTTAATGTTGTTACTCTTCTTAAAATATTTTATTTCAATTATTCATTATTTCTCTTGTATTTTATTATTTTCTATCCTCACTGGGATATTTTTTTACTGCACCCTTTGGGTTTAAAGCATCCGGTCTCTCCAATTAGGTTTGCGTCGTAGCTAATAATAATAATAATAATAATAATAATAATAATAATAATAAAATAATGAAATGATAAAAATAAATATAATAAAATAATAGAATAAAATAAAAAAATAATAAAGAAATAATGAAAACAATACTAATATAATGAAATAACAATAATGATAAAATAATAAAATAACAATAATAAAATAATAAAATATCAATGATAAAAAAATAACAATAATAAATAAATAATAACAATAATAAATAAATAACAACAATAATAAATAACAAATGAAAATAACAATAAATAAAAACAAAATTAAATAAATAAAAAAAAAAAAATAAGTAATAAAAAAAGTAATAATGAATTATAATAATATATAATAATAATAATTAATAATAATAATAATAATAACAATAATAATAATAATAATAATAATAATAACCAATTTCAAATCTCACGGTAGTTTACAGCAGGAACTTATATGGGTTGAAAACCTTAACAATTAAAATATATATTCTCAAGTTGTGATTTCAAAAACACATTTCAAAATATCGACATTTGTATCCATAAAATATGTATAATGGTAAAAAAAAAAAAGAAAAAAAATGAGGGAAAACACCCTGAACCTATAAAGTCCTTTGGGTAAAAAATGAACTTTCACTAAGTGTTTAATTAGACAAACAAAACTGTGCAGATGGAAAGGATAATTTTGAATGGAATTTAAGCTTACGATATCAGGACTTCACTAATGAAAAAAAAAAGAACAGAATTGAAATAGGATTTAAGCCATGCTAATCCCTTCTTCTCTCTTTATATACAAGAGGTCTTTTTATATGTGGCCCTACATATTGTCACCAACTGTAACAAACCCTCTACAAATCTTTTGACCGATAGACGAGTGCTAGCTATTATTCCCTCGAGGACTTTGGATACAGATGATAAAAGTAAGGAAAAAGGAAATGATGAAGATAATGAAAAGGGAAAGTCTGGACAACCTGTGAAACCCAGAAAGACAAATCCTCTCAAGCCTTTTATGCCACATTGAAATATTTTGTTTGCGATATTATTTTTCTTTATTCTTTTCAGCCTTACACTTTCTCCACCCTGTCTTCCTTTTTCTCAATTTTGTATTCAGTTAAAGTTGTTGAATGGAAAATACCAACGATGTTTATAGCAGGAATATCATTATTAAGAAACTTCTCTTTTACAAAATACAACAAGTCGGGATATTCCCTACATTTGGCAATGCTGATTGAAATATTGCGGCCACTAATAATGTAGGGTTTTATTTTTAACTGCACAGTAATCATATTAAGCACTAGCTCTTTTTCAGAGCTAGTACTCTCAAAAATATTAAGTGGTCAAAGAGCACCTAATGCTGACAGCAACCTAGTCAGTAAACATAGTGACCAATATCTTGATTATGGTTCTTGAAATAAGAATATTTTATGCAATATTTTCCACATATAACAAAAAAATCATAAGATTTTATAGCTATCTTTTAATATTATTTATAAGGTATTATTTTTTAATATTTATTTTTTATAGGAAATAATGAAAATAGATTTATTAAAGCAATGCAAGTGTTCAAATTAATTTTCTTATTCCTCATCTAGATATCAATCTCCGGCACCGTCGTTCAGTTAGTTGTTATGAATGTTGCATAAGATTTTTCATGACTAGCCATCCTTTGCATTTAAATCTTCAAAGACAGTACCATCCTGCTCGTAATCCTAGGTATGCAGTTATTAGTAATATTCATACAGTCTCCTTCAAAAGGCTTAATACTAAACAGTATTCTAAAAGTTTTATTCCAGCTATGGCAGATGGTGGAATGATCTCTTTAATCAGGGAATGTCATCGAATGTTTATATGTTGAACAGGCTGACACAATGGTCTCTCATGGTTTATCTATGAAAGTATTTTAATGTTGTTACTCTTCTTAAAATATTTTATTTCAATTATTCATTATTTCTCTTGTATTTTATTATTTTCTATCCTCACTGGGATATTTTTTTACTGCACCCTTTGGGTTTAAAGCATCCGGTCTCTCCAATTAGGTTTGCGTCGTAGCTAATAATAATAATAATAATAATAATAATAATAATAATAATAATAATAAAATAATGAAATGATAAAAATAAATATAATAAAATAATAGAATAAAATAAAAAAATAATAAAGAAATAATGAAAACAATACTAATATAATGAAATAACAATAATGATAAAATAATAAAATAACAATAATAAAATAATAAAATATCAATGATAAAAAAATAACAATAATAAATAAATAATAACAATAATAAATAAATAACAACAATAATAAATAACAAATGAAAATAACAATAAATAAAAACAAAATTATATAAATAAAAAATAAAAAAATAAGTAATAAAAAAAGTAATAATGAATTATAATAATATATAATAATAATAATTAATAATAATAATAATAATAACAATAATAATAATAATAATAATAATAATAATAACCAATTTCAAATCTCACGGTAGTTTACAGCAGGAACTTATATGGGTTGAAAACCTTAACAATTAAAATATATATTCTCAAGTTGTGATTTCAAAAACACATTTCAAAATATCGACATTTGTATCCATAAAATATGTATAATGGTAAAAAAAAAAAGAAAAAAAATGAGGGAAAACACCCTGAACCTATAAAGTCCTTTGGGTAAAAAATGAACTTTCACTAAGTGTTTAATTAGACAAACAAAACTGTGCAGATGGAAAGGATAATTTTGAATGGAATTTAAGCTTACGATATCAGGACTTCACTAATGAAAAAAAAAAGAACAGAATTGAAATAGGATTTAAGCCATGCTAATCCCTTCTTCTCTCTTTATATACAAGAGGTCTTTTTATATGTGGCCCTACATATTGTCACCAACTGTAACAAACCCTCTACAAATCTTTTGACCGATAGACGAGTGCTAGCTATTATTCCCTCGAGGACTTTGGATACAGATGATAAAAGTAAGGAAAAAGGAAATGATGAAGATAATGAAAAGGGAAAGTCTGGACAACCTGTGAAACCCAGAAAGACAAATCCTCTCAAGCCTTTTATGCCACAGTGAAATATTTTGTTTGCGATATTATTTTTCTTTATTCTTTTCAGCCTTACACTTTCTCCACCCTGTCTTCCTTTCCTCAATTTTGTATTCAGTTAAAGTTGTTGAATGGAAAATACCAACAATGTTTATAGCAGGAATAACATTATTAAGAAACTTCTTTTACAAAATACAACGTCGGGATATTCCCTACATTTGGCAATGCTGATTGAAATATTGTGGCCACAAATAATGTAGGGTTTTATTTTTAACTGCACCATAATCATATTAAGCACTAGCTCTTCTTCAGAGCCAGTACTCTCAAAAATATTAAGTGGTCAAAGAGCACCTAATGCTGACAGAAACCTAGTCAGTAAACATAGTGACCAATATCTTGATTATGGTTCTTGAAATAAGAATGTTTTATGTAATATTTTTCACATATAACAAAAAAATCATATGATTTTATAGCTATCTTTGAATATTACTTATAAGGTATTATTTTTAATATTTATTTTTTATAGGAAATAATGAAAATAGATTTATTAAAGCAATGCAAGTGTTCAAATTAATTTTCTTATTCCTGATCTAGATATCAATCTCCGGCACCGTCGTTCAGTTAGTTGATATGAATGTTGCATAAGATTTTTCATAACTGGCCATCCTTTGCATTTAAATCTCCAAAGACAGTACCATCCTGCTCGTAATCCTAGGTATGCAGTTATTAGTAATATTCATACAGTCTCCTTCAAAAGGCTTAATACTAAACAGTATTCTAAAAGTTTTATTCCAGCTATGGCAGATGGTGGAATGATCTCTTTAATCAGGGAATGTCATCTAATGTTTATATGTTGAACAGGCTGACACAATGGTCTCTCATGGTTTATCTATGAAAGTATTTTAATGTTGTTACTCTTTTTAAAATATTTTATTTCAATTATTCATTATTTCTCTGCTATTTTATTATTTTCTATCCTCACTGGGATATTTTTCCTTACTGCATTCTTTGGGCTTAAAGCATCCTGCTCTCTCCAATTAGGTTTGTGGCGCAGCTAATAATAAAAATAATAATAATAATAATAATAATAATAATAATAATAATAATAAGGATAATTATGATAATGATAATAAAATAATAAAATGATAAAAATAAATATAAAATAATAGAATAATAAAATAAAAAAAAATAATAAAGAAATAATAAAAACAATAATTATATAATAAAATAACAATAATAATAAAATAATAAAATAACAATAATAATAAAATAATAAAATATCAATGATAATAAAATAACAATAGATAAATAATAACAATAATAAATAAATAACAACAATAATAAATAACAATAAATAAAAACAAAATTATATAAATAAAAATAAAAAAAACAAAAATAAATAATAAAACTAAGTAATAATAAATAATAATAATATATAAAAACAAATAATAATAATAATGATAATAATAACAATAATAACAATAATAACCAATTTCAAATCTCACGGTAGTGTACAGCAGGAACTTATATGGGTTGAAAACCTTCACAATTAAAATATATATTCTCGAGTTGTGATTTCAAAAACACAATTCAAAATATCGACATCTGTATCCATAAAACATGTATGATGGTCAAAAAAAAAAAAAAAAAAAAAAAAAAAGGAAGAGGGAAAACCTATAAAGTCCTCTGGGTAAAAAGTGAACTTTCACCGAGTGTTTAATCAGACAAAAAAAAAAACAGTGAAGATAGAAAGGATAATTTAGAATGGAATTTAAGATTACGATATCAGGACTTCACTAATGAAAAATAAAAAGAACAGAATTGAAATAGGATTTAAGCCATGCTAATCCCTTCTTCTCTCTTTATATACAAGAGGTCTTTTTATATGTGGCCCTACATATTGTCACCAACTGTAACAAACCCTCTACGAATCTTTTGACCGATAGACGAGTGCTAGCTATTATTCCCTCGAGGACTTTGGATAGAGATGATAAAAGTAAGGAAAAAGGAAATGATGAAGATAATGAAAAGGGAAAGTCTGGACAACCTGTGAAACCCAGAAAGACAAATCCTCTCAAGCCTTTTATCCCAGAGTGAAATATTTTGTTTGCGATATTATTTTTCTTTATTCTTTTCAGCCTTACACTTTCTCCACCCTGTCTTCCTTTTCTCAATTTTGTATTCAGTTAAAGTTGTTGAATGGAAAATACCAACGATGTTTATAGCAGGAATATCATTATTAAGAAACTTCTCTTTTACAAAATACAACAAGTCGGGATATTCCCTACATTTGGCAATGCTGATTGAAATATTGCGGCCACTAATAATGTAGGGTTTTATTTTTAACTGCACAGTAATCATATTAAGCACTAGCTCTTTTTCAGAGCTAGTACTCTCAAAAATATTAAGTGGTCAAAGAGCACCTAATGCTGACAGCAACCTAGTCAGTAAACATAGTGACCAATATCTTGATTATGGTTCTTGAAATAAGAATATTTTATGCAATATTTTCCACATATAACAAAAAAATCATAAGATTTTATAGCTATCTTTGAATATTATTTATAAGGTATTGTTTTTAATATTTATTTTTTATAGGAAATGATGAAAATAGATTTATTAAAGCAATGCAAGTGTTCAAATTAATTTTCTTATTCCTCATCTAGATATCAATCTCCGGCACCGTCGTTCAGTTAGTTGATATGAATGTTGCATAAGATTTTTCATGACTAGCCATCCTTTGCATTTAAATCTTCAAAGACAGTACCATCCTGCTCGTAATCCTAGGTATGCAGTTATTAGTAATATTCATACAGTCTCCTTCAAAAGGCTTAATACTAAACAGTATTCTAAAAGTTTTATTCCAGCTATGGCAGATGGTGGAATGATCTCTTTAATCAGGGAATGTCATCGAATGTTTATATGTTGAACAGGCTGACACAATGGTCTCTCATGGTTTATCTATGAAAGTATTTTAATGTTGTTACTCTTCTTAAAATATATTATTTCAATTATTCATTATTTCTCTTGTATTTTATTATTTTCTATCCTCACTGGGATATTTTTTTACTGCACCCTTTGGGTTTAAAGCATCCGGTCTCTCCAATTAGGTTTGCATCGTAGCTAATAATAATAATAATAATAATAATAATAATAATAATAATAATCATGATAATGATAAAATAATAAAATGATAAAAATAAATATAATAAAATAATAGAATAAAATAAAAAAAATAATAAAGAAATAATGAAAACAATAATTATATAATAAAATAACAATAATGATAAAATAATAAAATAACAATAATAATAAAATAATAAAATATCAATGATAATAACATAATAAAATAACAATAATAAATAAATATCAACAGTAATAAATAACAAATGAAAATAACAATAAATAAAAATAACAATAAATAAAAACAAAATTATTTAATAAAAAAATAACAAAAATAAATAATAAAACTTAGTAATAATGAATTATAATATATAATAATAATAACAATAATAATAATAATAATAATAACCAATTTCAAATCTCACGGTTAGTTTACAGCAGGAACTTATATGGGTTGAAAACCTTCACAATTAAAATATATATTCTCGAGTTGTGATTTCAAAAACACAATTCAAAATATCGACATTTGTATCCATATTATATGTATAATGGTAAAAAAAAAGAAAAAAAAATGAGGGAAAACACCCTAGACCTATAAAGTCCTTTGGGTAAAAAATGAAATTTCACCAAGTGTTTAATTAAACAAACAAAACTGTGCAGATGGAAAGGATAATTTTGAATGGAATTTAAGCTTACGATATCAGGACTTCACTAATGAAAAAAAAAAGAACAGAATTGAAATAGGATTTAAGCCATGCTAATCCCTTCTTCTCTCTTTATATACAAGAGGTCTTTTTATATGTGGCCCTACATATTGTCACTAACTGTAACAAACCCTCTACAAATCTTTTGACCGATAGACGAGTGCTAGCTATTATTCCCTCGAGGACTTTGGATACAGATGATAAAAGTAAGGAAAAGGGAAATGATGAAGATAATGAAAAGGGGAAGTCTGGACAACCTGTGAATCCCAGAAAGACAAATCATCTCAAGCCTTTTATCCCACAGTGAAATATTTTGTTTGCGATATTATTTTTCTTTATTCTTTTCAGCCTTACACTTTCTCCACTCTGTCTTCCTTTCCTCAATTTTGTATTCAGTTAAACTTGTTGAATGGAAAATACCAACGATGTTTATAGCAGGAATATCATTATTAAGAAACTTCTCTTTTACAAAATACAACAAGTCGGGATATTCCCTACATTTGGCAATGCTGATTGAAATATTGCGGCCACTAATAATGTAGGGTTTTATTTTTAACTGCACAGTAATCATATTAAGCACTAGCTCTTTTTCAGAGCTAGTACTCTCAAAAATATTAAGTGGTCAAAAAGCACCTAATGCTGACAGCAACCTAGTCAGTAAACATAGTGACCAATATCTTGATTATGGTTCTTGAAATAAGAATATTTTATGCAATATTTTCCACATATAACAAAAAAATCATAAGATTTTATAGATATCTTTGAATATTATTTATAAGGTATTATTTTCAATATTTATTCTTTAAAGGAAATAATGAAAATAGATTTATTAAAGCAATGCAAGTGTTCAAATTAATTTTTTTATTCCTGATCTAGATATCAATCTCCGGCACCGTCGTTCAGTTAGTTGATATGAATGTTGCATAAGATTTTTCATGACTAGCCATCCTTTGCATTTAAATCTTCAAAGACAGTACCATCCTGCTCGTAATCCTAGGTATGCAGTTATTAGTAATATTCATACAGTCTCCTTCAAAAGGCTTAATACTAAACAGTATTTTAAAAGTTTTATTCCAGCTATGGCAGATGGTGGAATGATCTCTTTAATCAGGGAATGTTATCGAATGTTTTTATGTTGAACAGGCTGACATAATGGTCACTCATGGTTTATCTATGAAAATATTGTCACTGTTCTTAATATTCTATTTCAATTATTCATTATTTCTCTCGTATTTTATTATTCTATTATTTCCATCCTCAATGGGATATTTTTCCTTACTGCAGCCTTTGGGCTCAAAGCATCATGCTCTCTCCAATTAGTTTTGCAGGGCAGCTAATAATAATAATAATAATAATAATAAAAATAATAATAATAATAATAATAATAATAATAATAATAATGATAATAGAATAATAAAAACAATTATAATAAAATAATAAAACAATAAAATAGAATAAAAGAATGATAAAAACAATAATATAATAATAAAATAGCAATAATAATAAAATAATAATAAATCAATACTAAAAATAATAAATAAATAGTAACAATAATAAATAAATAGTAAAAAATGAAAATAACATAAAAATAACAATAAATAAAAATAAAAAAATTATAAAAATATCACGGTAGTTTACAGGAGGAACAATTATAAGGATTTAAAACCTTCACATTTAACATCTATATTCTCGAGTTTTGATTCCCAAAACACAATTCAAATAGAGACTCAGCCGCCACTCGTGCTGACTTCAACGAATCATCGCCTGCAACTCCTTGCAGCACCTCTCGCTCTCGAGGCCTCTCTTAGTCAACATCTCATTGCGGTCCCCGTAGAGTTTCGCCTCCATGTCGGTCTTTCGTATCGGAGACTGGGCATGGAACTTGTATCCTGAAAGAGACAGGACACTGCAGGGACCTCTACAATGATTCAGATTGCAACTGTGATTGTTGTACGTCGTACCAGAAGCGACGTGCCCACCTCTTCAACACCGTTGGCCTTCGCACCACGGACGTAGACGACAAAACCCTGATAAACCATCATGTCAGGTGCAGCTGCAAGGGGGAGCAAAGTCGCCTCTATCAAGGTTCTTAAGTATTGCAGAACCTTGAAATCAGCTACCAGGGAAGAGACTACACCCCCTCCCAAGAGAAGGAAGAGCCCTGAACGTCTTCCACCAGCGCCAGTACCAGCCCCACCATCGCCACTGAGGACACCAATGACTGAGAGCACAGACTCGTCCTTGTCTGTCCCTACAACTCCTCAGCAGTCGTTTGCAGCAGCAGTCAACCCTTCAACCGCCGTGCCTGAGTCCTCCAATGCCATGGAGACTGAGCAGGGGAACCACTCCACGGACTGCAATTGCACTGATTGCCTTACGAAACTCCTGCAAGAAGCCTCTTCCATTGCAGGGAACATCCCAGCTTTACAGCCTAGGAAACCTCTGCCGAAGTTTCGGATTTCACAAACGGACAGCGCAATTTCCTAAGACTTTGTTGCTGCTATGGCTGCAAAGCCTGGTATGCAGCTAACTGCCAGAGCCAACAGTAAAGGTGATCTAATCATCTACCCCAAGGACCTCGAGACAGCCAGATCCCTACATGAAGACCCAACTTTAACGCTGCTGGATCCTGCATTTATCAGGAAGAAAGCTGTCATTACCAGGTATCCTGTCACGATGCCAATCACCATTGCAACTTCACGCAGCAACATTGACTGTGCTGTTAGCTGCATGAGCAAGGACAACGTCCCTGTTCGACGACTCATCGCCACCTCCATCAGTCCAGTTCCCTCCAAACTGGATTTAGGAGTCTGGGGAACATTCCCCATCGAGGACTATACACCTAAGCCCCTTCGCTGTTATCGATGCCAACGTTTCGGCCATCACAAGGAGGAGTGTAGAGGCCCCATCGTCTGCGGTATTTGCAGCCAGCGACATTGCACAGAAGACCGTATTAAAGCCCACAAAGAAGGCAAATCAACAACATCCAAGTGCCCTAACTGTTCCAGGCCCCACCATGCCTGGAATAAGCGCTCCCCAGAGCGACTGAAGAGGATAGCAGCTATGAAGAATACTTCCTCTCCTAGACAACAGAAACCAGCTTCTATCCAGCTACCTCCTCGCCAGACGAGACACCGATAGCCACCCACTGCAACTGTTCCTGCAACTGCCGCCCAGCTGAAACCAGCACAAATTCCTAAACCCACATCCTCCAACCCACCTCAATCCTTTGAACAACAAGTCGAATCCATGTCCTTGGAAAACCTCATCCCCATTGCTTTTAAAATCCTCACCCGTATCCTTTCCTTAGCCAAAACCCCCACCTTCATGCAATTATTGCAACAGTACCAGCTCCAAACCAGCGAGCAGGGATAAGCTTTTTTGCTTAAACCTTCTCCTTTTCTTTCCGACTGCAGATAAAACTTCTCTCCTCTCCCAGTCTCTCCTACTTACTGGGACTTGCTGCTATCAACACTTTTTCTCTAACTAAAACTTTTCATTTCGTGGACCTAAAAATTAGTCTCCTTTTCGGGTTACTTCCCTCCCTTTCATGTCCTTGTCAAATCCCTCCTAAATCACTCACCCTGCACCTTTTCCTGTTCTAGATACCCCTTGCAAACCCAACCCTTCCTTTTAACATTGCAATTTTGATTCCTTTTTACAGATTGATATCCTCTTGTCCAGTGACAAGAGCCAAGTCATGCTAAGGCATGGAAATCTTCACCAACCACCAACCAATTCAAATATCGACATTTGTATCCATAAAATATATATGATGGTCAACAAGTGGCCCCAAGACCAGTGGAGTAGAAAAAAGGGTGGGAAAACACCCTAGATCTATAAAGTCCTTTGGGTAAAAAGTGAACTTTCACTAAGTGTTTAATTAGACAAACAAAACTGTGCAAATGGAAAGGATAATTTTGAATGGAATTTAAGCTTAGGATACTAGGACTTCACTAATGTAAAAAAAAAAAAAAAAAAAAAAAAAAAAAAAAAAAAAAAAAACTGAATTCAAATATAACTTAAGCCATGCTAATCCCTTCTTCTCTCTTTATATACAAGAGATCTTTTTTATATGTAGGCCTTCATATTATCACCAGCTATAGCAAACCCTCTACGATTCTTTTGACCGATAGACGAGAGCTAGCTATTATTCCCTCGAGGACTTTGGATAGAGACGATAAAAGTAAGGAAAAAGGAAAGGATAAAGATAATGAAAAGGGAAAGTCTGGACAACCTGTGATACCCGGAAAGACAAAGAGGGATTTTAAGTCGGATGCAATCTTCTAAAGCCTTTTATCCCACAATGAAATATTTTGTTTGCGATATTATTTTTCTTTATTCTTTTCTGCCTTACACTATTTCTCCATCCTGGCTTCCTTTCCTCAATTTTGCTTTCCAAACTCTTCTCTTTCACGTAGTAAGTAAAGAAATATGTTATTTTCATTAGTGAAATAAATTTTTGAATATACTTACCCGATAATCATGTAGCTGTCAACTCCGTTGCCCGACAGAATTCTACGGACGGGATACGCCAGCGATCGCTATACAAGAAGGGGGTGTACTCACCAGCGCCACCTGTGGCCAGGTACTGCAGTACTTCTTGTTGACACCACCTCAATTTTTCCTCGGTCCACTGGTTCTCTATGGGGAGGAAGGGTGGGTCAATTAAATCATGATTATCGGGTAAGTATATTCAAAAATTTATTTTACTAATGAAAATAACATTTTTCAATATTAATCTTACCCGATAATCATGTAGCTGATTCACACCCAGGGAGGTGGGTGAAAACCAGTGTACATGTATATCAAGAAGCTAAGTATCCCGTATTTCATATTATCAGTTATTCAAAATAACAATGAAATTATAAGTACCTGGTAAGGAAGTCGACTTGAACCATTACTCTGCCTTTAATAAGTTCGTCTTCCTTACTGAGCGCAGCGTTCCTCTTAGGAGGCTGAACAACTCTAAGGTGCTGAAGTATAAAGGGCTGCAACCCATACTAAAGGACCTCTACACAACCTCTAACCCAGGCGCTTCTCAAGAACGAATTGACCACCCGCCAAATCAACTAGGATGCGGAAGGCTTCTTAGCCTACCGTAACAACCCAAAAACAACAATAAAAGCATTCAAGAGAAAGGTTAAAAAAGGTTATGGGATTAAGGGAATGTAGTGGCTGAGCCCTCACCTACTACTGCACTCGCTGCTACGAATGGTCCCAGGGTGTAGCAGTTCTCGTAAAGAGACTGGACATCTTTGAGATAAAATGATGCAAACACTGACTTGCTCCTCCAATAGGTTGCATCCATAATACTCTGCAGAGAACGATTCTGTTTGAAGGCCATCGAAGTAGCTACAGCTCTCACTTCGTGGGTCCTTACCTTCAGCAAAGCAAGGTCTTCATCCTTCATGTGAGAATGAGCTTCTCTAATCAGAAGCCTTATGTAATACGAAACTGCGTTTTTGGACATAGGCATCGAAGGTTTCTTGATGGCACACCATAAGGCCTCTGATTGTCCTCGTATAGGTTTTGACCTTTTAAGATAGTACTTTAGAGCTCTGACAGGGCAAAGAACTCTCTCTAGCTCGTTACCCACCATGTTGGAAAGGCTAGGAATTTCGAACGATCTAGGCCAAGGACGTGAAGGAAGTTCATTTTTTGCCAAAAACCCGAGCTGTAAGGAACATGTTGCTGTTTCGGATGTGAATCCTATGTTCCTGCTGAAGGCGTGAACCTCACTAACTCTTTTGGCTGTTGCAAGGCAGACGAGGAAAAGAGTTTTGAGAGTAAGGTCTTTGAAAGAGGCTGACTGGAGAGGTTCAAATCTAGGAGACATAAGGAACCTTAAGACTACGTCTAGATTCCAGCCTGGAGTGGACAAGCGACGTTCTTTAGAGGTCTCGAAAGACTTAAGGATGTCCTGTAGATCCTTGTTGGAGGAAAGATCCAAGCCTCTGTGGCGGAAAACTGAAGCCAACATACTTCTGTACCCTTTGATCGTAGGAGCCGAAAGAGATCTAACATTCCTAAGATGTAACAGGAAGTCAGCAACTTGGGTTACAGAGGTATTGGTAGAGGAAACTGCATTGGCTCTGCACCAGCTTCGGAAGACTTCCCACTTGGATTGATAGACTCTACGAGTGGATATCCTCCTTGCTCTGGCAATCGCTCTGGCTGCCTCCTTCGAAAAGCCTCTAGCTCTAGAGAGTCTTTCGATAGTCTGAAGGCAGTCAGACGAAGAGCGTGGAGGCTTGGGTGTACCTTCTTTACGTGAGGTTGACATAGAAGGTCCACTCTTAGAGGGAGAGTCCTGGGAACGTCGACCAGCCATTGCAGTACCTCTGTGAACCATTCTCTTGCAGGCCAAAGGGGAGCAACCAACGTCAGCCGTGTCCCTTCGTGAGAGACGAACTTCTGAATGACTCTGTTGATGATCTTGAACGGCGGGAATGCATATAGATCGAGATGGGACCAATCCAGCAGAAAAGCATCCACGTGAACTGCTGCCGGGTCTGGAATTGGGGAACAGTACAATGGGAGCCTCTTGGTCATGGAGGTGGCGAACAGATCTATCGTTGGCTGACCCCACAAGGTCCAAAGTCTGCTGCACACGCTCTTGTGAAGGGTCCATTCTGTGGGGGTGACTTGACCCTTCCTGCTGAGGCGATCTGCCGAGACATTCATATTGCCCTGAATGAATCTCGTTACCAGCGTGAGGTTTAGACTTCTTGACCAAATGAGGAGGTCCCTTGCTATCTCGTACAGCTTCCTCGAATGGGTCCCTCCCTGCTTGGAGATGTATGCCAAGGCTGTGGTGTTGTCGGAGTTCACCTCCACCACCTTGTTTAGCAGGAGGGACTTGAAGTTCATTAAGGCCAGATGTACTGCCAACAACTCCTTGCAATTGATGTGAAGCGTTTCCTGTTCCTTGTTCCATGTTCCCGAGCATTCCTGTCCGTCCAAGGTCGCGCCCCAGCCCGAGTCTGATGCGTCCGAATAGAGATGAAGATTGGGGGTCTGAACAGCTAACGAGAGACCCTCCTTGAGAAGGATGTTGCTCTTCCACCACATGAGAGTAGTCTTCATCTCTTTGGTAACAGGAATAGAGACCGCTTCGAGCGTCATATTCTTGTCCCAGTGAGCTGCTAGATGGTATTGAAGGGGGCGGAGGTGGAGTCTCCCTAACTCGGTGAACAGGGCTACCGATGACAGGGTCCCTGTTAGACTCATCCACTGTCTCACCGAGCATCTGTTCCTCTTCAGCATGCTCAGTATGCACTCTAGGGCTTGGGTGATTCTTGGGGCCGACGGAAAAGCCCGAAAAGCTTGACTCCGAATCTCCATTCCCAGGTAAACGATGGTTTGGGAAGGAATAAGCTGGGACTTCTCTAAGTTGACCAAAAGACCCAGTTCCTTGGTCAAGTCCAAAGTCCAATTGAGACTCTCCAGACAGCGACGACTTGTGGGGGCTCTTAACAGCCAGTCGTCTAAATAAAGGGAGGCTCTGATGTCCGCCAAGTGGAGGAATTTCGCAATATTCCTCATCAGTCGCGTAAACACCATAGGTGCCGTGCTTAGGCCAAAACACAGGGCTTGGAATTAGTACACAACCTTTCCAAAAACGAATCTCAGAAAAGGTTGGGAGTCTGGATGAATGGGAACGTGAAAGTAGGCGTCTTTCAGATCCAACGAGACCATCCAGTCCTCCTGCCTGACCGCTGCTAGGACCGACTTCGTCGTCTCCATAGTGAACGTCTGCTTGGTGACATAAGCATTGAGCGCACTGACGTCCAGCACCGGTCTCCAACCTCCTGTCTTCTTGGCCACCAGAAAGAGACGGTTGTAGAACCCCGGGGATTGATGATCCCGGACTATCACCACTGCCTCCTTCTGTAACAGGAGCGACACCTCTTGATGTAACGCTAGCCTCTTGTCCTTTTCCTTGTAGTTGGGAGAGAGGTTGATGGGAGAAGTGGTCAGAGGGGGATTGCGGCAGAATGGTATCCTGTAACCCTCCCTTAGCCACTTGACAGACTGGGCGTCTGCACCTCTTCTTTCCCAAGCTTGCCAGAAGATCTTGAGTCTGGCTCCTACAGCTGTCTGGAGAGGAGGAGAGTCAATGTTTGCTTTTCGAAGACTTGGTACCTTTCTTGGACCTGCCCCTGTGACCGTCTGGGCGGGTACCTCCTCGGCTGGGGGCTCTGCCACGAAAGGGCGGAATAAATCTGGTAGCAGGAGTATCGACCACTGGGGTGCGGTAAGTTCTAGGAACTGAAGGAGCAACCTTAGCCTTCCGTGCTGAAGAGGCCACAAGGTCATGCGTGTCCTTCTGAATAAGAGCCGCAGACAATTCCTTGATAAGATCCTCAGGAAACAGGAACTTAGAAAGAGGAGCAAAAAGTAACTGTGACCTTTGGCAAGAGGTGATACCAGTGGAAAGGAAGGAGCAAAGTTGTTCCCTTTTCTTGAGGACTCCCGATACAAACATAGAGGCAAGTTCGCCGGAACCATCGCGAATTGCTTTGTCCATACAGGACATGATCAGCATGGCCGAGTCCTTGTCAGATGGGGCAGTCTTCTTGCTCAAGGCCCCCAGGCACCAGTCGAGAAAATTAAAAATTTCAAAGGCGCGAAAGACTCCCTTTAAGAAGTGGTCCAGGTCAGAAAAGGTCCAGCAGACCTTAGAGCGTCTCATAGCCGACCTTCGTGGAGAGTCAACCAAACTTGAGAAGTCAGCCTTGGCAGAGGCAGGGACCCCCAAGCCTGGTTCCTCCCCTGTGGCATACCAGACGCCCGCCTTAGAAGTCAGCTTAGGAGGTGGAAACATAAACGACGTCTTTCCCAGTTGCTGCTTGGACTGCAACCAATCCCCTAACATTCTCAAAGCTCTCTTTGAAGATCTAGCGAAGACGAGCTTAGTGTAGGCAGACTTAACAGGTTGCATGCCTAGAGAAAACTCGGATGGAGGAGAGCGAGGGGTAGCAGAAACAAAGTGATCCGGGTATAATTCTCTGAACAGAGCCAGGACCTTGCGAAAGTCAATGGAGGGTGGCAATGACTTGGGTTCCTCCACGTCAGATGAAGGATCATCCAGGTGAGCAGCTTCATCCTCAGAAACCTCATCACCTGAGGGTTGAGAAGCGAGAGGTAAAGTTACAGCGGTATGCTGAATGGCTGAATCCTGAAGAGCGGGTGCATACGCACTTGCGGATTCATCTTCAAGTCTCTGTTGAAGAGGATGAGGGCTGGTAATGACAAAGTCATGAGGCTGGGATGAAGGAGGTTCTGCGGAGGTCTGAGGAGCAAGCGTGGTGAGAGGCGACTGTTGTAAAACATGAGGCTCATGCTGCGGTTTAAGTTGAATGGGAAGAGGCTCAAGCTGAGGAGAAAGTGGTAGATGCATGCGTTGAGGTGGCTGACTCATAGCATGAGGTTCCTGTCTCAAGAGTTGCGCTTGCTTCAAGGGTTGAGGTGGCTGCGCAGAGAGAGGCTCTTGTCTCACGAGTTGAGGTTCTTGAGGTGCTTGCCTCGAGAGTTGAGGTTCTCGCCTCGAGGAAAGTGGAGGTGGCTGCTGCGAGAGTTGAGGTGGCTGCCTCAAGGATGGTAGAGGTTGTCGTACCTCAAGAGGTTGCTGCCTCGAGGATGGTTGTAATGCAAGATACTCCTGCCTCAAGGGTAGAGGAGGTTGTTGGAAAGCATAAGACTCCTGTCCCCATTGTTGAGGAGGTTGCCGCGTGGTAAGATGCTCCTGCCTCAAGGAAAGTGGAGGTTGCTGCACAGCGCTGGTATCTGGCAACTCCCAACGCGGTAGCTCACGCATGGAGGTAGCTTGAGGAACCTCAACATCGTACGTCTGGCAGATTGGACTGCGCAGAGGAGGAGGAGCGCTCGCAGGAGGAGGTGTATTAACCTTCTCTGCCTGAAACTCCCGCATCAACACCGCAAGCTGCGACTGCATAGTCTGCAGCAAAGCCATCTTAGGATCAACAGAAGTTGAGGTCTGTTGAGGCATAGCTTTAACAGAAGTTGAGGTCTGTTGAGGCATTGCCTTACCTCTCTTAGGAGGCGTGCAGTCACCTGATGACTGCGGCGAGTCCGAGCTAGCCCAATGGCTACACCCGGGCTGTTGGACTCGCGCGGTCTGGACTTTACGCTTAAGAGGTCTTGAGACCTGAGTCCAGCGTTTTCTCCCAGAAAATTCTTCTGCAGACGAGGAAATTAAGGGCTCAATCGTCTGAGAGTGGAAGTGACGATCTCTATAAGATACGCCCGCAACCACTGAGGGTACTACTGTGCGCCGATCAAGGCCTGCCGAACCCTTTTGCCCTTCGACATTGCTTCTCCCCTGGGCTTGGGAGCTTGCAAGAGGTCCCGGACTGGGAGGACGACTGGCACGCACAGAAGTATCCTCACGCACAACACTGACACTGACACTAGCACTAGGCACAGCACTGGCACTACCACTTCCCACTGCACTTTTCACTTTAAGTTCCTTGACGTCTGCCAAGAGGAACTTGTGGTCACTCACTACCGACTCCACCTTATCACCTAAAGCCTGAATGGCACGTAAAACATCCGACATATCAGGCTGAGCACTAATAGTAGGTTCGGGGGTAGCCACTACAGGGGGAGGAAAAGGTTGAGGATCATGGGGGGAGGAATAAAGTAAAGAGCGAGCCGAACTCCTCCTAACTCTCTCTCTCTCTAACTTAGTGGTATACTTGAGGAATCGAATAAAATCAAGTTCCGAAAGTCCGGCACATTCCTCACATCGATCTTCCAACTGACAGGATTTTCCCCTACAGTCGGAACAAACGGTGTGAGGATCAACCGAGGCCTTCGGAAGACGCCTAATACAAGTCCTACATCGTCTTTGGGGAGGAGCTTGAGAATGGTCGGACATCTTGAATCAGAGAACAGTCAAGGGGGATTCCAAATTAAAGCAAAGATCGTTATACCATTAATCAAAATCAATCCAAAAGCTATCTAAGCTAAGGGAAAAGCTTCCTGTATAGCGAAAGCTGAAATCTCAGAGCAATACTTCACCAAAACCGTGAACAAAGACTCCAAAATCATAAGCGTATCCATGTAGGTCTTGCCGGAAGCACGACAGAGGAAAAATTGAGGTGGTGTCAACAAGAAGTACTGCAGTACCTGGCCACAGGTGGCGCTGGTGAGTACACCCCCTTCTTGTATAGCGATCGCTGGCGTATCCCGTCCGTAGAATTCTGTCGGGCAACGGAGTTGACAGCTACATGATTATCGGGTAAGATTAATATTGAAAAAAAGAGCTTCTTTGGTTTACGAGAATCGTACTATGTATTCAGTTGAAGTTGTTGTATGGAAAATACCAACGATGTTTAACGCAGGAATGTTATTATTAAGAAACTTCTCTTTAATAAAATACAACATTAATTAAGTTGCGTTTCCAAGAAATTCTATACAAAACATCAACATTTGGTGTTACAATTATTCCAAAGGGACTAAGAATATAAGTTTGTTTGGGTGGAGTCACGTACACTTAATAGGAGAGTCTGTAATCTCAAGCCCCATATCGCTTATTTCTCTGTTTCTTAATCGTATTCAGTTTAAATAACGGAATACATTTCCTCAAAAGAATTCTTAACATCGAAGACATCATAATGTTTTGGTACGTGTATTTCTTTGGGAATAGGATTTTTGGCCTGATGACACCCAAGGCTTCTTGATTAACACTACTGAATTATTTAATAAAAAAAAAATCCTTTGTAATTCCCACGTAGCTGTGATATTTAATATTAAGAGCATTTAATTCATAATCATTAACGCATGCCAAATACTATGAATCTATGAAATAAATTAATAAACTTTGCATAAAATAATAAAACTTTTTGAGCAGTAATGGCAATGGTGTGTGTATCGTCCTGGGTAATCTTAAGTAAAAACACTCGGATTTCCTGGAGTCCTGCTTCGGGTCAAGCTCTAAGAGTCGACTCCGTTGAGGATCCTTCCTCTTGGGTGTCTTCCGATTCAGGACTACTTCTCGGTTTGGGGTTCCCAGACAGGGCAGCATAGAAAGAGAGTATCCTGTCACACGTCCCCTCGTTATCCAACTAAACCGCAACAGGCTTTCTTTGGTCTGGTGTTGAATTCTTCTCTTCAGTTTCTCATTTTCCTTCTCATCATCAACTTTTTCTTATCCTTTTCATGCTCTTCTACCTCATTATTATCATAACGTTTGTCAGTTTTTTATGGCTCTTCTTTTGGCCCTCATTCAGACTTGCTAGAAAAGCAGTTATTCAACAACAAACTATTGGAAAGTACTGCTAATGTGAGGGAGGAAGAATAAAGAAAACTTTTCTTATGGTCAAGAGCTCTCGTCATGTCAAATGAGGTGTGGCTATCTTAATCAATCTTCTTCTTCTTCTTCTTTGTCTACATCTTTTCCCACTTCTATGTAGGGTCGATGTTTCTGGTCAGCTTTCTCCATCTACCTGTCCCACACCTCATCACCGGTTAATCCTTTTGATCGAAGGTCATCCTTGTTACAGTCCACCCACCTTCGCTTTGGTCTCCCTCTCCTTGCTCCCTGTACCTCTATTTCCATCACTCTCCTCCCAATATACTGTTCATCTCTTCTCATGACATGACCGTACCACCTCAGTCTACTTTCTTGGATCTTATCTGATAGTTTTCTTACTCCTGTGGTACCCCTAATGTCATGAGAAGAAGTATGGCACCTTAACATATAGGTCAAAGAACTTCTAATGCTAAAAGTATAGTACTTCATAAATAGAAGTCAAAGACCTTCTAATGATAAAAGTAAAGAGCTACTAAATAGAGGTCAAAGAACCTCTAATACTAGAGGAGAGGAACCTCAATATAGAGGTCAAAGAGCCTCTAATACTAGAAGTAGGGCACCATACAATAAAGGTCAAAAACCCTCTAATGCTTGAAGTATGACACTTCAAAACTGGATGTCAAAGACCTTCTAATGCTAGAGCTGAAGAGCTACTAAATGAAGGTCAAAGAACCTCTAATACTAGGGGTAAGGAACATCAATATATAGGCCAAAGATTCTCTAATACTACAAGTATGGCACCTCAAAATAAAGGTCGAAGAATCTCTACTGATAGTAGTATGGCACTTCAAAAATAGATGTCAAAGACCCTCAATGCTAGAGGTAATGAGCTACTAAATAGTTAAAAAAAACTCTAATACTAGAGGTAAAGGATCCCTATATTATTATATAATTATATTATATTATAATTATATATTATTATATCATTATATTACTATATCATTATATTATTAAATTATTATATTATTATTATTATTATCATTATTATTATTATTATTTTATTAATATCATTATTACTATTATCAATTTTATTATTATTATATTATTAATATATTATTATCATATTATTTTCTTATTATCTTATCATTATTATTATTATTATTATTATTATTATTATTGTTATTATTATTATCATTATCATACTAGAGGTAAAGAATCTCCATATTATTATATAATTATATTATACAATTATATTATATTATTATATCATTATATTATTATTATTCTATTATTATTATTTTATTATTACAATTATTATTATTAATTTCATTATTATATTATTATTATTATAATTATTATATTATTATTATCCTTTTTATCATTATTATTATTATTATTATTATTATTATTATTATTATTACTAGCCAAGCTAAATCCCTAGCTGGAAAAGTAAGGTGCTATAAGCCCAAAGGAGTTCAACAGGGAAAAATAACCCATTGAGGAAAGGAAATAAGGAAATAAATAGACAATGAGAATAAAATAACAATAAATTATTTTAAAAACAGTAACAACATCAAAACTGATCTGTCATATATAAACTATCAAAAGACTTATGTAAGCCTGTTCAATATAAAAATATTAGCTGCAACTTTGAACTTTTTGAGTTCTACTGATTGAACTACCCGATTAGGAAGATCATTCCACAAGTTGGTCACAGATGGAATAAAACTTCTAGAATACTGTGTAGAATTGAACCTCATGATGGAGAAGGCCTTACTATTAGAATTAACTGCATGCCTAGTATTACGAACAGGATGGAACTATCTAGGAAGATCTGAATGTAAAGGATGGTCAAAAAATATGAAAAATCTTATGCAACCTGCATTATGAACTAATTGAACAACCGTGCCAAAGATTAATATCTAATATCAAAGTAACATATTGTCACTTTTATTCTCGTTAATTAAGACAAATATCCAATATTTTTGCCTCTAATCGGAACCTATTGATATAAATGAATTCAGCTTCGACTCGGAGTTGGTTATGATGAAAACAACCTAATGTTTACTGATGGATATTTCTTTCCAACCGAGATTGCTTGTTTTATGCCATCCGGGTCTTGGTACATTCAGGTCTCCCTTGGAGAGGAGAAAAGAGGATGTTTGCATTGATATCACAAGTTTTCCATTTCAACTATAACTTCTTGGTAAATTTTTTAATCAATGAACTACAATTGTGCCGTATAGTATTAACTTTTCGACCATAAAATCTAATTTAACGCTTAACGTGTAAACTCCCTACAACCATGCTACAAAATATAAAGTACTTGACAACTATGCAGAAAAATAGATGGTTTTGACAATACATTTACACAGCAAGATATAAATCTTTATTCTAAAAAAACAAGCGAGCAAAACTGTTTTAGGTTTGAAGTAGTTTTATCCACATCACGGACTATTATTGCCAAAAGGAGGAAGATTATCGGCCCAAATATACATTATATATGTATATATATGTATATATATATGTATATATATATATATATATATATATATATATATATATATATATATATATATATATATATATATATATATATATATATAAACAGCAACAAGTTCTTTGAAAGTCTTCAAATCAAATTAAAAACATATTCCAGCGTGAATTACTCAAAAAATACATGAAAATTTAACTCAAAAGTAAACCCTTTCTACTAATATGTAGTTCATCTCTAAAAAGAAGCATAGCAACCATACATGCAGGAGTTCATAATACCCTCGTAGTTTTACATATAGTGAAACACGAGTTGCGTAGTAAAGAAAAGTAAAGGGAGTTTGTCATTTTCCAAAATACAACATCGAAGTGCAAATAATCGTGACTTGGTTTCTCCATAACTGGAAACTATATACTGAAAGTAGCCCTGTAGTTTCCCAGTACCCCTGATATGGTTTGCTGACCAAATGTTCCTCCAAAATACAAACATAAATAATTCGGGAACCAAAAGTTAATTCTTCAATGTAGCACCAAACCGAACCAAAGTCTGAAAATCCAATAAATGCGTAAATTGCAATTTGACCCAATATGTTGCTTCATTTTACCTACCCAAAATTTATTTTTTGTGAAATATATTAAATTTTTATCAGGTACACAGGCAGCAGAAAAAAAGTAAAACATATACCACAATATACTGTACATCAACAACAGGATACTATACGCAAAATTAATTCCAAAATATACATCGACAACAGGAACTTGTGCGTTAAAATTAACGTAGCATCCTACGTAATTGATATTGCGTCACTTCTGGAGTACAAATAAAAGAATAAACATGCAACCCTTAAACCTAAATCGTTGCTCTACAAAAATAAATACCAATAATAAGTAGTAAGGCTTCATCGTGAATCTCGTAACAAGCTCTAACTATCAAAAGCTTCCACGATCACTTATTTTCATCACAGTGAACCACGAAACACAAGAAACTTTGTAAAGGATCAAATGACGGATTAAATGTTCATAAGTTTACTTGTGGAATCTTCAGATCATAAAGCTGCCGGATGAATTTAGGTCAGATAAGGTTTTCCCTAATGATCATCGCTCGTTTATTAGGACGGTGTGATAAGGGGATTAATAGAGAATGAGGTTTAAGCTTCTGACTAGTTTACAGGGTTATTTAACAAAGCCTCTTTAAGATATGTCCTATCCTTAGATAAAATATTTACCAACACTTTGGCTTTCGAGCCGAATATTTGCACATCTTCGCCAGTTTTGGTTTTATCTCAGGAAAATTAATATCAAAAGCAACGTGTATAACTTGCCTCTATCGATGACAATTAATATTGTGATGTAAATTTACAAAGAACAGTTAGTCCTCGGAGAACCTTCTTTAGCCGACCAGTGCTGCCGGATGCATCTCCCTTTTTAAAACTTCCTTTTCTTGTTAACAATGATCTAAATATAAATGCAGCGAACCAGTTATTGTTTATTTCCTGAGATTCATTTCTGATATCGTTATTATCACCTCCAGACAAGACTGATAAAAATCAATCGGTTAAGATATACTTTTGGTTTACTGCACCTTGTGATGAAAAGAAGAAAGACAGCGGATGATCATAAAGGAAAAACAATTATACAGACTGTGATATCGTGTGCTATTGAAGTCATCAAAAGGGTATCGCAAAATGTCTGAAAAATATAGATAACTAACAGTGCAAGAAATAACCATATGCATAAAAACTCAAGAGATGCAACCTTTTTTAATTCTCCTCTAACCAAGAAATAAAGGGGCCGTGTAAGTACTGACATGCTATTCGCGAATATACAAGGCCCATACATATTCCACAGTAAAATCTCGTGAAAGAACCTTTATAATGTCCGTTTATAAAACACGGCTTCCAGAGAAGCCTTTACTAAAAATTTTCTTTTCCTCTAACTAAAACGTAGTCATTTCATTTACATCCAAAACAAATCGTTTCCCCTAACAGATAGTGGCCCAAAGACATCCAACACTAAAACACTTATGGTCAGAGAGATGATTTCATTTCAATGAACGTTCGTATTGCAATAAAAAAAAAATAATATTAACAACTTGAAGAAAACACCATGTGTTTAAAAATCTTGGGTATTAGAAAATATAATAGGCTACGGTGGTGGATATCTTAATACAAAAAAATTTGGAAACTGTCTATATATATATATATATATATATATATATATATATATATATATATATATATATATATATATATATATGTGGGTGTGTGTGTGTGTATGTATATATATATATATATATATATATATATATATATATATACATATATCTATATATATACATATACATATATATAAACATTTTATATACATATATATGTGTATATAAGCATATATAAATTATATTCATATATCCATAAAACTATATATACCTATATATGCATATCAATACAAAAACAAATGCAGCCATTTATAGTCCACTGCAGGACAAACGACTTAGACATCAATTCATGTCTGGGGTTTGGCCAGTTTTCATTACCACGCTCGCCACTGCGGATTGGTGATGGTGGGAGATTTTAGTTTGACTGCTCACAGCAAACCATCCTAGTATGGGTGGTCCTGACTAGTACAGCTCTGCTGATCGTGGCCATGCGGAAACCCTTTAACCACGTTAAGGTATCTCCACTAATATATATATATATATATATATATATATATATATATATATATATATATATATATATATATATATATATATATATTACCATTTTCCTTCCTCCTTCATACTTGCTGCACCAGCTGGTGGTTTTCTCGGCGCCGAAAACTTTTAGAATCAGGTCTTTTACTTCTTATAATCTTTAAATGGCGACACACAAAACTTTGCGACCTTTCTCCAAAGTCTGAGACAATATTAAGAACATTTTATTCTATTAACACATTTCATTCAAATAATAATATCCTGTGTAGTTAGTCCTAGATAATCAACTAAATAAAATAATAATAACATTTTTAAAAATTATAAAAAAAATCTAAACCTATACAAGGACTATTCTTATAGAAAACTTTAAAATATGACAGTTAGGTTTTCGTTTTCCTTCATATATATGACCGGTCATGGGTGACTTAAATGCTAGAGTGGGCGCTGGAGAGGTAGGTGCCATTGGGAAGTATGGCGTACCAGGTGAAAATGAGAGTGGTGAGAGACTGGTAGATATGTGTGTTGAGCAAGAGATGGTGATAAGTTCTAGCATTTTCAAAAGTATACATGTGTAAGAGTGGCAAATGGAAGAGTGGTAGAAAGGGCTTTATTGGATTATGTGTTGATAACTAAAAGAATGTTTGGAAGATTGAAAGACGTGCACGTGTTTAGGGGTATGGCTAACGGTATGTTGAGAGAATAGAAAATGGCTGTCTGCTAAAGAAGGTGATGAATGCAAGAGTTGATGAGAGAAGTACAAGAGGAAGGCCAAGGTTTGGGTGGGTGGATGGAGTGAAGAAAGCTCTGGGTGATAGGGGGATAGATGTGAGAGGGGCAAGAGAGTGTGCTAGAAATAGGAATGAATGGCTAGCAATTCTGACGCAGTTCCTGTAGGCCCTGCTGCTTCCTCAGGTCGCCTTGGATGTAGCAGCAGTAGGGGATTCAGCATTATGAAGCGTCATCTGTGGTGGATAACGGGGGAGGGTGGGCTGTGGCACCCTAGCAGCACTTGCCGAACTCGGTTGAGTCCCTCGTCAGGCTGGGAGGAGAGTAGAGAGGAAAGGCGCCCCCCCCCCTTTTTTTTTTTTTTAAATTTGTTTGATGTCAGCTACCCCCCAAAATTGGGGGAAGTGCCTTGGTATATGTATGTATAAATGGCGCGATAAAGTAAAGGAGGATTTGGAGAATGATTTGGCTGAAGCAGAAGCTTTTGACAGAAACAGTTGGGGAAGATGCATCAAATAAATCAACCACTTAGTTTGGGAATAGTGCTGGAGTGGGAAGGTTACTCAACTGGGTTGGGTGGCAGTATTGGAAGAAAAGGGCATTGAACTACAAAAACAGGAAAGAAAGTTACGAAAAAAAAGTAAAATTATATAACTGATTACCCTATTACAAGAAAAAACTTTCGTATTTGATTATGATACTCTTCAAGATATGCAGAAGCTATGATCTCCATTAAACACAGAGAAACACACAACCCTATACATAAATGGATAAAAAAAATGGTGAACGTTTAATCATCCTTATTCCCCCTTTTTATCATTTTCAACATTGTATGAAAGTACGGTATATTACTCAAGATCAACTTAAGACACACATGTACACATACATGTGTGTATATGAATGACTTCATGTATATCAAAGGTTATAAGAAAATAAAAATAAAAAAGAGAGATGGCCGAAAAGCAGCATTGCGTGGCCCCTGGCCCTTGTAATGCCACCCTGATACTTGCACAACTTTAGTCCCTGTATGCAATGTAACGAGGCAAGGAGTGCTATTTTGGTGGTTTGCGGGCTATCCACGCATAGGTTACGCAATGTGAGACCAACAAAGGGCTGTATTGGTACGTATTGACACTAATAATGACAGTCATTTACAGCTATAGCATCGCCAAAGAAATAAACTACAGCGCCTTTGAACTTGATACGCACTCACTTCCTTTGGCGGATTTGTTTTGTTTTTCAATTAGAATCGATGGCTCGAATGTATAAGATATCAATAAATTGAGCATAAAAGTGGTCTCGGTTTCAGAAATTTAAAAAAGATGTCTATGTGTAGAATAAAATACATCATGCAACTCTAATTACCGTGTGATGAAAACGCTGGGTTTATAACTATCCCTCGTATTCATAATACTTGATCATGTACTTTAAACCTCCAGTGTAGCTCTGACTGCAAAATATCGGGTAAGGTAAATTTCTTTTAAAAATACGGTACCTGCAAGTGGCATTTGATTTCGAGAGACTCTGCTGAAAATCTTATTCTCGAGATACCTCCACTGAGGCTCTACTCTTCCTCTGGGGACTAAATAAACCACCTTACTTATTTCATGGAAAATGACGCAGAGGGGGAAAGAATAAATAAATCTTTTTGTTCTCAAAGAAAGCGGTTCCTTTAATAGCCACCTCTGCTTTATGACATCTCCTCTTTGAAAACTCAACATTGAGAAGAGGTCGATTTTTTTCTTAATGAAGAATCCAGCTTTAGTTTTCTCTCTTTGTCAAAAGATACTGAAGTTCTCGACAGACGTGGCATTAATCTTGCCACACTAACAACAGCTGACCAAGTGTAAGCTTGTTCTGGACTTTCTCACGTAAAATTTACTTGGCATCTCTCTCTCTCTCTCTCTCTCTCTCTCTCTCTCTCTCTCTCTCTCTCTCTCTCTCTCTCTCTCTCTCTCTCTCTAACAGATAATGATTATCCTTTAACTACATTCCGCCCGCTCAAGTATGTGTATTCGTACCTATTCCCGAATTAATATCTACTCACTCACTCTTTCTCTATTCAGTTTTCCTCCATTTTACATATCTCCGTACCAATTCAAGATACAAGCGCGTGAAGACCTAACTTTCCCTGTAAGTCTCACCTTTCTGAGCCTCAACATATTCTTCAAGGCATAGAGTTTTTACACTTTCTATATCTATTCCCCCACCCCAGCCCCCATTAATACAGTGATAACTCTCTTTGGTTATCTATTTTCATAAATGAGGAAGTTTTGGGTTGAGAACTATCTTTCCAAGTAACAAAAATAAACTGGAATAAACGTCGTAAAAGGTAATAGATGTTGGAGCAATGGATAGTAATTATTCTTATGAGTAGATGGCATGGCAACTAAAAGGCAATGCTGGGTTATTTTTCGGTTATGTCACTAGTTTCCTAAGATAATGGGTGAAAGGGCCTGAGACAATGGGGATATCTGGCATTGTATATAGACTATTGTACCTTACACCCAAACAGAGTGCATACATTCATAAGACCATATAGACGGGAACGTAAATAAATTCTGAGTAATGAGGTGATTCATATATTAAGTAAAACATATACAGTAGTACCAAGACTTCTTTCCCGAACTCAGCGATAACTACATTCTCAGTCTCTGCGTAACAGTACGGTTTGTATCGAGTACCATTATCAAAATCAAATACTCGCGTCATAACATGTAAGGATCCTGACAGCAAAAGATGGTGTTTTACGAATAGTACTGACCATCCACGGCCAGTTTTCTTCAATTTCTATACAATTGTTACTTTTCTAAAACGTCAGTCTTCTGCTGTATGTCTCTTGGTGGATTATTGTGCGTCCTGAAAGCTTATCTTTCACTATCCCCTCCCGTTCGTTATTTCTGCAACTGTAACAACGTTCTAAAAATAAAGGGAAAAGTCCTTTTCGTTTTATGACGACACTCACTTGCTCTTCCAGTTTATTTCGAAATTTAGTGTTGGCGCTACTTTCCTGGAATTACTCTATTTCTGAAAGGAATTTCTTCAAATACATTGAATCTAAAACACTAAAAAATAACATTTACACAATACTTTAGTCATTAAGGAAGGAAAAAAGAGGAAAGACTAAATGACATTATGTATTTCGTTTCTTTTACACAAAGATGTAGTGACTCGTCTGCAACAATAACTTCCGAAAACTCCAAAATGAAGAGAAAAAGAGACTGCTCTCAGCACAGTACCTTTTGAGAAATTGAGAACTGAGAAACACAACCCCAGCATCTCTCGAGATGATGACTGTAGATTCTACTTCGTCACCAGAGGACAGTTGAACAACCTCTTCTAAACGTTATAAAACTAACTGAAAAACGGGGCGCAAAAGTCCCATGAAATCTAAATGAAACTGTACGTAATAAGAAAAAAATATTGTCACAGCCTTCCAAAAACAAATATTCACCAAAACACACAATGTGGATTATATTAAAAAAAAAAAAAAAATAAAATAACTTGTTTACGGAGGAAGTGTCTCAAGAGAAATTGGAGACACATGAGTTTCTAAAGTATTACTGAGGACACTTTTAGTATTTCACATAGAGGAGAAAACTGGAGTAAGGTAAAGTTAAGGAAGCTTGACACTAAGGGAGGAAAACCCAAAAGGAAACTACTGCTAAGCAAAGGTCACAAATAATTGCACCAGAGGTCAAAAGGACGGTAAAAATAAGCATTTACTATACTCTATAATCTATATAGTTGTCGAACAAGCATCACTAAGCGATACCCACTGCGGAAAAGCTTGACAAGAAACAAATAGTACTTTGAACTAACATTTTAAGAACGGCCCATTGTACACACACACACACACACACACACACACACACACACACACATATATATATATATATATATATATATATATATATATATATATATATATAATGTAAATGTATATAATTTATATAGCTATATAGGAAAATTAAAGAACATTGAAATTATATATATATATATATATATATATATATATATATAATCTAAATATATATAATTTATTTAGCTATATAGAAAAATTAAAGAACATTTAAATATATATATATATATATATATATATATATATATATATATATATATATATATATATATATATAACTACTAAAATCAACTCATTTACATGTGAGATATATACAATATGTGAAGGCGTTGCAAAGTACAAGTGCACATAATGGATGTAAGAACTGTTATGTCCATGTGTTTATTTATCAAAACACGTATATTAAACAGCATTTAACTCCGTAGGAATATCTTGATATCGGTACATACTTAAACTAGAGGGGCACTCAGCAGAGGGCAGACCTCCGCCAGGGCAGCTTATTTCTCGATCTTTTGGAGTGAATTTGAAAGGTTTGCTCGTCCGTGACCTTGACCTTTCAAAATTTAATGATTTCCAGCTCTTTACATAACAGTTTAAATTCCCGGCAAATTTTATTACTTTATGGTTAAAATTGTGGCAGTATGGTTGATGACCGGAATTTGACCTTTTGCTTGACCTTGACCTTAACCTTAACATGCATTAATTGACTTGGATTTTCAAACACTTAAATATGAACTAAGTTTGAAGTCTCTGTGACAGCGATGTCCAAACTTATGGCTGATTACGTGAATTGGATATTTTGTTTGCCCGTCACTTTGACCTCGACCTTCCAAAAATCTAATTTCCAGCTTTTTACAGTTATTCCCTGCAAGTTTCAGTATTCTACGATTAAAATTGTGGTCAGGAAACTGTTTAAAAACAAAGACACACACATGAACAAACACAGAAACAGGGGTCAAAACATAACCTCCCTCCAACTTCGTTGGCAGAGGTAAATATAATACCTTGATAACCGATATCTCAACTTTTGTAGGAGATAGGAACCTTTCTTCTACGTGACCGTAATTTTTCCGATGACATCACCATCTATCTATCTATCTATCCCAAGATACACGATATACAAATAATTCCAGACAACGCAGTCACTATCTTGGGTCTGAGGATCAATGGTCAAGGCGACCATTTTCAGAAGGAAAATTCCATTAAAAAAAACCTTGAAACTGATAAATTAATTTTCATCAGAAACGGCGAAGAAAATGGCATGTGATATTCGACCCATTTTTAACGATCTCGGATTGTTAAAAAATAAAACAAAAGCATACACACCAACTCTCTACTTTGATGAAAAATTACAATTCAAGTGTTTACAGAGTCTGATTATTTTCAGAAGATCTAAGGATTTAATAAATGCTAGGGGCGCAGATAATTTTATGGCCTGATAAAATAAGGCCGACTAACATATAATACTGACTTCCCAAATTAGTCTTCTCTTTCTTTCAATATTGACAAGTCGCGATCAAATGTTTAAAAATCTAAAAAAAAAGAAACTATATACCAACCAGAAAACAAAAACAAAACAGACAAGAAACTACTATCTACGGTTTCCACACGAGGGACGAAATCTAATACGTAGGCTTTCCGCTCCGCTGACTGCACATCAGAACGTACTGTGTCTCTATTCCATATTCCATTAACATAACCACACAGAATCAATGATTAGCTTTCCTTGCATTCCCTTCCCATGTGAAATAAGCCTAATGACCTTAACCGATTCCACGATACAAAAGAAAAAAACAATATCTACTGTTATGATGTCAGCCAGACACTCCTTTTTAATGGAATCCATGATGTGAATCTGCAGTCATATATGTACAGTATATATATATATATATATATATATATATCACTTAAACAAGTTACAAAACCACACAAAAAAAATTATTAAAAGTTAATACCAAGAAGATGGAAAATACATTTAACGTTTACTCTACAACTTCAAAATAAAAATGGGAACAAAGTTCCTCAACAGAATATGTTGGAGTTTCGGTGATAAAAAAGTCTATCCATCCAGACTTGCCTCCTGGCACTACAGTCCGCCACTGAATGTAATCTGATAACCACTGCACGTTGTTGAGCAAGGAAAAGGCGATGCATCTGTACACAAGCACTCCGAACAGATTTCGGCTATGGAGATTGGTTTATGCATCAGTAATGTCTTTAACACTGACATTTGTTAAATGAAATATTAGTATATTAATTGTTTCTTTACGTTATTGTTCATAGTCCCATTTAAAAGAAGCCAGCATATACGATTTTACAAGTTGTTTTTTTATGTTATTGTTTCCATGGACTGCATTAAAGTAAAAAGACCCAAGAGAAATGAAAAACTGCCCCTCTATTAAATGGAATTTGTAATTATTCAAAGCAGTCAGAGTCAGCTCCTTAACTTAGAAATTGAAGGCACAATTACCGCTTGTGTGAATGCAAAACTTTCTATCTAATAAGTAACAATGCTTCAAAGAGGTGGTGGTAATCACTTTATTGAAGGATAGGAAGATTACCTGCTTTTGAAGAAATGAAATGATTACTTCCTAAAAGGATTAAGATCACTATCTTGAAGAAAATTGCGAATACTATTGAAAGGGTCGAAAATAGTTTTATTTTTAATTTGAAGGGAAAACGATAAAGACTAGTATGTGGAAACATTAATCGTTTTCATTTAGATGTTAAGATCTTAATTGCTCCAAGAAACGACTAAGAAACCTTGATTTTCGAAAAAAAAAGCAACTAATGAACTAAAGTTACTCAAAGCCGGGACTGAAAGCCTTCATACCTTGAAAGAAATAATTATTTTTCTTGCAAACCTTGAGCGAAAACTTCCCAGATTCACAGGAAGTAAGAGACGACGCAGATCTAACAAACCAGGAGGCATTAAAATGGAAAATCCAGGATCCCTCAGACAGAAAGTTTGGGCAAATGGAAAATGTGATTCTTCCAAAGGGTGTGAAGGCTTCCATTTCTCGAGTAAAACAGACAATTACTTATCGAAGTAAAGAAGAATAGTGCAGAATCGAAGATATATTTGTAGTTTGGTTAAAAATTTCACACCACGTGTTACAAGTTCTCTACTACTACTAATACCACTGGTTCTAATTGTCACTGTCATTGATGTTATCATACTGCTAATGATAACAGCGATAATAATAATAATAATAATAATACCATCGAAGACATTAACAATAATAGCAACTTAAGTGATAATATTAGAAGAAAAAAATAAACGTAAATCACTGATGCCTGACTTAAAGAACATCAGTTAAAACTGGCTGCCTAATTTTATACTAGAAGCGATTGTTTTCATATCAAAAACATTTTCCAGCATGGCTGCCATGTTACCAAACATTTTCACCTGACCATCATCTTTTTCATCTTGTAAAAAAACTGCTCAACAGCATAATAATAATAATAATAATAATAATAATAATAATAATAATAATAATAATAATCGGAATGAAAACAAAAGTTCCCGTTAAAGCCATAACGACGATATGACTAAAAGTGAATAACAATAACGATAGTAAAAAAATAATTCAATGAGAAAGAGTGATGACCCCCAAAAACTTAGTGCTTAATACGACAATCAGAGAAATTCCTCGAACAGAATGAATATTGAGAGAGAGAGAGAGAGAGAGAGAGAGAGAGAGAGAGAGAGAGAGAGAGAGAGATGTTAGATGATAACTGAGAGGCTAGGTGAATGCAACTAAACTTTATTAAACAATCATCGAGTTTATGTACAGCGACTTGCAAGCAAGAACGTCACAAAATTCAAATATAATAAAACATTAACTAGGATGATAACAGGATGGTCTGTTTACAGTGCAGGGAAGAGCGAGTGATAAGATAAAACATTGTATGAGCGTGTATGAAACACGTGCGGTACATGGCTACCCATTAAAAGAGACATACGTATGAAATAGAGTACCTTGCTGTAAAGAGGCGTACTGTAGGCGGGTCATCTGGCGGGAGATATTCAGGTTTTAGGCGTTCAATGGAGACAGTCTCCTTTGTTACGAATGTTAACTAAGAATACTTTCTGCGTACGACGGATCACGAGGAAAGGGTCTGTGCTAAGGGCGTTACCGATGGCTTGCTTGAGTCGCTGCACAGGAAAACATGCGTTGCTAACTTTAGATGTCTGCATTCTATTCTATCTTATTTCCCTTCAACTTGCTTTGGTAAAGTTTTTAGTTTATAAAGAAAATATTTATTTGGGTATTGTTGCTGTTCTTAAAATATTTTATTTTTCCTTGTTTCATTTCCTCACTGGGCTATTTTCCCTGTTGAAGCCCCTGGCTTATAGCATCCTGCTTTTCCAACTAGGGTTGTAGCTTAGCAAGTAATAATAATAACAATAATAATAATAATAATAATAATAATAATAATAATAATAATAATGTGTTGCTTCGCTGGGGGCTAGTAAGTCTGGCGGCATGGAGTAAAGTTTCTCACAACGTGACGGAGGCGCTGGTGATTATCGTAGGAGGTTGTAGACGGAAAAAATTCGGCAGGGATGACCAACGAGTCGCCATACACCCTTTCAGCTGCCGAGACATCCAGGGCGTCTTTATTATCATTATTACTAGCCAAGCTACAACCCTAGTTGGAAAAGCAAGATGCTATGAGCCCAAGGGCTCCAATGGGGAAAAATAGCCCAGTGAGGAAAGGAAATAAGGAAATAAATAAATGATGAGAATAAATTAAGGAAGTGATAAGCTTGGATCTTCGTGATATTACGGAAAATACGTATTACACTTAAACTCACGATCAATTTGCATTTATATCTCACGAAATCTCAGGTTCTTCAATGATAAAAAACTATGTATGAGAAATTAATCCTCCTCAGTTACAACATATATCTTACCTATCTTAAAATGCTATGTTAGCTGCACTGTAATTTTATCTTTAACAAAAAATTCATCATTTGAGAAATTTTCTTCCAATACTGCTAGAACTACAGCTGATTCATTCTCTCTCTCTCTCTCTCTCTCTCTCTCTCTCTCTCTCTCTCTCTACTTTGTGTGCACATCCATGAGACATCCCACTTCACTATAACAAAATGATGCATATATCGACGAACTAAATCAATATGGGGTCGGTATTTCAAACCGCCTCTTCATTTGACGATTTTTAATACTGATACTCGTAAAAAAGATTATTTTAGGTGGATTATGGCTTCTAATTACCATTTAGCAAGCCAAAGAAAATTCTCTTCAGCAAGGAAGGACAAAATTATTGTAAATGTCTACATTTCAACTGAGATCTGACTTTTTGTAAAGTCTTCCAAATGAAAGAAATACGCTGACCAGGACAAGGCTTATTGGTAAAATCTACGACGGCATCGTTCCGCTCGGTTAATTCCAATGTTCTCCGGAGAAACTAATGACCGTCTAAAACTTTATAAATAAATGCGTAACTTGTTATAAATATTTCTCGCCTGTTACTAATAATTATTGGTATCCTTCGAATGAAGGAGAAATATGCTTTGGTCAGACTGCAATTCCGAGTTACTGAATGAGTACAGAATTTCCTTCATGTTTCGATACGAAATTAAGTATTTTCGGGGAAATATGTTTGTTGCTCCATAATTCCAACACAATTCTAGCAATGGGAAAGTGTTCTACTTCCTTTATAAGAAAAAAAAGATTAAATTAAGTCATATACTCTCCGTATTATCTTGCTCGTTCCACCAACCTTTTCGATTACAGTTTTCATTTGGTCTTCCCTAACATTCATTTTGTGTCAACCAACCGTCCCCTTCGCCTGGCTGCCTTTCAAACCCTGTGTCATTTACTAACAAAACTAAGAGATCCCATAATTCGCTTCCCTTACCCGACTCACTTACGGGAAAAAAAATAATACCCATGGTAGGTTCAAGGACTTTGGTGTTATTATACATATATGTGAGTAAGTTTCAGTGTAGGTATATTGATTAAAGTATGTTTGAATGTCTGCACTTGCCAAATGAATGTCTCTTCAAGCACAAAATTACAAATGTGTATGATCACATATCTGTCCTAAAGTATATTGCTTGGCAAGACAAAAACACCTCTTGTGAGTTTATGTGCTTAAACGATTACTTTTATTACTGCTTAGCTTAAGATGCAAATACCGAATATTAAAAAAAAAATTCTAAAACAACTAAGTTAGTCATCTCTCCATAAGAATAACTATGCGGTGGAATATCCTATAAATATACATGTGACGAGGCTACTTACTTCAGAGTGTTAGACTAAATTGCCCCTTTGAAAATATTCACAGGTAACATATTTCCAAAACAGAGGCGTTCCGACACAACACGAACTGGCATACCCTAAAAGGATATTAGCAGAATCTACGTCAACGACAACCCTTTGCTGACCCCTTCCGTGGAAGAATAATTGGATCAGCAACAGAAGAATCATATTAGAATACACTAAGGTTTTAAAAGGCCGGTCATGAATGGTAGAGGCACGGACAGTGACAGTGCCTTAGAGACTGACCATATATACATATGATCAGCTCCTAAGTACCTTCTCCACCCAAGCTGGGACCAAGGAGGGACAGGCCATGGTTGATGATGACTCAGCAAGTAGACTTATAGGCTCCTTCAAACTTCCATCCTTACCTCACAAGGATGGTGAGGTTGCAGGCACTAAAGGAACTAACGAGTTTGAGCTGGACTCAAGACCCAGTCTGGCGATCACCAGGCAAGGACTTTTCCAAGAAGCCACCACAACACTAGCTAGGAAAGAAGCAAAAGCCTCATACACAATCATGTATCTTAAAGCAATTTCAACTTTTTTTTTTTAATTCATTTTATTCTTTTTCTGACTAAATAAATCATTAGAGATAATTTTGGGTGGATAATGGGTAAAAAGAAGTAATGATGAATATGAAATAGATTGTGATTTGAAGTCCGTTTGATTTTTGAAAGATTTCGTTTAGCCACTGAGAGATGGGAAAGGGAAAATATATTTTGTATGTTGAAGGAACAAAAGTTCCCAAAAATGCAAATAGTTATTTTTGAAGTTCAGTTGGAATAGCAAAAATTCATCTTAACAAGAACATCAAGACGTGAACTGAAAATACAGACTAGAAGATGATGAAAACATTAAAATTCAGGTAGAGACAGATGGCAGGAAATGAAAGACATTTTTATTTTATTTTACAATAAAAAAAAAATACCTTATTCAAATTACAGGATCTGTAGAATTTCGTAGGACTTCGTACTTCAATCACTCACCCAATCACATTTTACGAATATAGATACTGTATAAGATTGTAATATGAAGCAATTTCGAAATAGAATGAGTAATTTGTGCCACTTGTCAGGATCCCAGAACAGAAATGACATTGTGAAAAAAAAAATACAGCAATTCTGAAATGGAATTTCGTAAGTTCAAGGTTGGTGCACGCAACTGAATCGATAGAACTTCAGAAGTTCAAACTTGCAGCAAATGTTTTTATGTTGAATAGGCTGACATAAGTCCTTTCATAGTTTACGTATGAAATTTCTGTTTAATGTTGTTAATATTTTTTAAATATTTTATCTTAATTGTTCATTATTTCTTATATCGTTTATTTATTTCTTTATTTCCTTCCCTTATAGAGCTATTTTTCCCATTTGGAACTTTTGGGCTTATAGCATCTTGCTTTTCCAACTAGGGTTGTAGCTTAGCTAGTAATAATAATAATAATAATAATAATAATAATAATGATAATAATAATAATAATAAATTTTGATATATCAGAAGGACAATAATGTAAAAATCTAATACACGAGGAATTTCGTGGGATTAAATATTTCATAATTTTCCCGATTTTATAAAAATTACAATCCATTCTCTTGATATGATGAAATAAATATTTCCTTTCACATATACATGTATATCAATT
Organism: Palaemon carinicauda; assembly: GCF_036898095.1. Lineage (NCBI taxonomy): Eukaryota > Metazoa > Arthropoda > Malacostraca > Decapoda > Palaemonidae > Palaemon > Palaemon carinicauda. The sequence goes on along the minus strand of NC_090727.1, from coordinate 16,806,996 downwards.
TTAAAAGCAGTTTTGGTAAAAAATATTCGAATGATCAACCATTTTATATTCCTTTTTCTTTTTTACATCTATAGGACCATTAATCTGTTTTACGCGGGAGCATAAATAACCTACTAATTTGTGCATCTAAATCGAGAAAATCTTGCGGTGAGACCTACAATTAAAAATAGATATTTGAGAATAATTTGTTGTATGAGAATCAGCGAGGTCAAATTCCCCGTCAACCAGGACCGACAACAGGGGATAATCCATTGGAGTTGAGCAGTAACTCCTCGACTGTCGCGTTGCATGTGAATCTCAAGTATTATCCTTGAATTAACAAGATACTCATAGAGACTCACATGAGCATAGGGCTTTCTTTTTTTTTTTTTTTTTTTTTTTTTTGAGACCACGATAACATTTACTTCAAGGTCATTGAATTCTTTATAAAAATTATCTTTTCTCTGTTTTTTTTTTTCCATTGTCTAAGATTTGGTCCTATAATTTCTATAACTGTTCCGCCACCCAATATCCTACGATAATTTTCATGTATGCATAGTGGATGTGCAAGGCGTATTTCTAACTAAATAATTTCATGGAAAATTGGGTATATAGCAGTTTCTAAAATCAACATAGGCCAAAAACTAATGAAAGCCCATCAATATATAGAAAAAATATTAAATAATATATAGCTAAAACAATTAGTTTGTCGTGAACATGCATATGCTCTCTCTCTCTCTCTCTCTCTCTCTCTCTCTCTCTCTCAGGATCTGATCACTTCCAGACCCAAATACTGTAGGGTAATTCCATATTCCAAAGTCGGGCAGTAGAATCATCTTACCCTTGTAGTTTATGTATATATATATATATATATATATATATATACATATATATATATATATATATATACATATATATATAAATCAATGGAACCTCAGTTTCTTGGGCCCAGGTTCGATTCCACAGCTGACCATAAACTATTATCGTTGAGTTTGGGTACAAAGAATCCAGATATTAGGAGTATAATATATGGCTTATATGAATGCACACACACACACACACACACACATATATATATATATATATATATACACACACACATACATATATCACACAATTTTCTTAAATTCAAGGAATTCTATGTCCCCAGCAAGGTACTTCGATATATATTGGTTCCCTTCACCGACAGGACAGGCGGTGATTCATTTTACTTCGTTCCTCGAATTAAAAAACCTCGATCTCGTTTATTTCTAAAATCAATTTTTTCAAAAATATTTTCTATTTATTGATTTTTGGACAGGAGAACCAATGACCTGCGTCCTTTCACATCGAGTTCTCAAAAATATCAAAACTCACAGCTCTTTTAGTAGCTCATGTTCTTATATAAAACAATGAGTAACTTTTGCCGAAATCTGTGGAAATCAGATATTACGAAAGGACAAAGAACAATACACAAAAAGAATTGGAATGAAAAATGCCGAATAACCAGTAATTAGCGACTAAAATCTTACGCAGGTTAATATTGAATAAGGTAGATTAATGAAAGAAACCAGCTGCAAAACTGCAATGGGATGTAACCACGTTTTCGAAGTTACAGGAATTACAATACTTGCCCTGAGGTCATAAAAAGATTGTTCTCTTTAGAAGGCCCAATAATAATAATAATAATAATAATAATAATAATAATAATAATAATAATAATAATAATAATAATAATAATTACCATAACGATAAATATAAATGCAAACAGAAAAGGGACTTGGATAACACAAAATTTTGCCAAAGTCAAACCCATTCGTACATGTAAAGTTATTAATCAAACACAATTTGATATCGGGATCCAACCTGATCTACCATATCAAAGGAGTTATAATTTACAGCCAAAATTTACAGAAATACTGTTCGGTAATTGACTATATAGTTTCATTTTCTTGATCCTGTGATATTACAAATAAGGTTCAGGAATCCCAGGGGGCTATGAGATTTTCTCAAAAAGCTCCGGACAAAGTTCAGGAGAAGAAATCCATCTGAAAGATGATCCCTTTATCCAAAAAGGCTATTTTCCTATCTCTCCCAAATTTTTTTAAGTGGTCACGAGACCCATCTTTGGTAGAACTTTTGAGAGAGAGAGAGAGAGAGAGAGAGAGAGAGAGAGAGAGAGAGAGAGAGAGACAATTATAAATACCTACTACCAGGAACTAATTCAAGTAATAAAATTGGACTGCATTCAATATTGGTCGTTAAATGCCATATGTTTCATAACAATAACTCATTTTGCTTTTTCGAAATGTTACGCGGCCGTGAACTGGGTAATGAAATCCATAGATTGTACGGTTAACTGAGAATAAAATTCCAATTTCAGGTCGAATGCAAAGGCAGTTTATAACTTTCATTTATTACTTTAGAGTATGTCATTTGGTTTACTTGTAAATTTTTTCTTGCCATACGCTTTTGTGATATTAATCATCTCGATCATTGAAAAGTTCCGTAGGTAACTAAAACAAAAAATGCTATGAATATTACTGAATTTTAATATGCAAGCAAAATGAAATTTTTATTATAGCATTCAATCTTTTTCACTACGTATAATAAAATAAAAGCGAAAACAGTTGAAACAAAAGACAACAAGATAATCATAATTCACTAAAAGATTAATTTGGATTTATTGCATGCCAGCCTTATGGCTTCACGTTGGGGGCGGGGAGGCCATTTAGTACACAGGCACAACTGTTGGACACCCCGTTAGTTGCAGCAAGTGGTTTACATTAAAGCATGATGGAACCGACGAAGGTAGAACGTGGAGCCTATCAAATACTACCGTTGCAAAATTTTCATTATAAATGTAAATTGGAAATAAAAAGAATATTGTTAACACTTGTACTGGAGAATATATTCCATTTTGTTGGAGATACGTCTAGTTTTCACTGATGAAATATAATTTTAATTTATAGAATAATCTTCATATTTTCTATACTGCAATAAAAGTAAAAATTTGAAAATTCCAAAAAATTCTTCTTCAAAAATAATATATATATACTGTATATATATATATATATATATATATAGCCTATGTGTGTGTGTGTGTATGTGTGTAAATAACCATTATCTATCCATATCTATGTGTTCATGCATTCTAAGTTCCCGGTTTTCCTAATATTGAGTACCGAAATAAACATGTTAAAGTCCTAAGCAAACATATTGCAAATGTAGAGGGGCAGTAAATGGAAATTGTAAACATATTTTTCTCTTTCTGTCAACTTTACTGAATATGAAATCACTTAAGATTATAGCTCACATTCCTATTTCACTTCAATATTTCTTTACGATAATTGCATCTCGCTACTTTTATTTACTATACTATATTATCTTGTTTTAAAATTGTGACGAAACTATTTTTCCTCCCATAATATTTGATTAGGAAATTATTAAAGGCGCATCATAGAGCATACAAAATTATTATTCCAAGCAAAGTCACGCTACTAAAATCTAATTTTAAGAAAAGGAGACCTTGTGAATGAAAACCCCTTGACATTCATCTCCTCACAGTTGGAACAACATATCATAGACCCAAGTGTCACTTTGGGAATATTGTAAAGGGAATATAAAATCATTATATTTCCACCCAAGTCCATCTATGCCATACACATTTTACAATACCAATTTTGTTTACAACATTGAGATTTTGTTTGGTGAAAGCAGCACGTCGCTATTAAATTATAAAATTATATCATGTTTGGTTAATAAACATATCTTCATTAAACGAAGTATCTATAACTATTATTAAAGGTTTGTAAAATCAAATAATAAATTTCAAATGCCATAACTAACAAATGTAAAGATTGAAAATCTCCGAACCTGTTTCAAGTGATAACAATCAATTCCAGCCTTCTACAAAATCGGAAAGATATAATTTCATACCGAGCACCTACTAAATTACCTTCACGCTTTTTTTCCATGTTGTTATAATAACTAGGAAAGTGTCTGCAGAAGACAGCTGAAAATTCTCAGCAGCAATTTACATGGAAAGCCCCTTATTAAATCTCTTCCCTGCCTTCTTTAATAATTAATAGTAAACGAAGCAAATGGGATATAACCTATTTAGTGATTGCAATGAAGGTAACAACATGGAGATAGAACTAACTCTGGTTTACGAGAGAGAGAGAGAGAGAGAGAGAGAGAGAGAGAGAGAGAGAGAGAGAGAGATAATATTTCAATGCTTGGCCAGGCTGTCAAAGAATTTGGGAGTGGAAAATATAATAGCATTTTATTGTGCATTCTTGCAGTGACATTTGAATGTTTTCATATCACAGCGGGTAGCTCTAACTCCCAAGTAATTCAATATGGGGTGGGACGGGGGATGGGTGAAAAACAAGACTTGTGAGATAGAAAGAAAATGGAAAAGAAAGAGCTTTTACTGCAGCTTCATTCCAGCTTCCACCGTACGTACGCCTAAAACACACACACAAGTACACGCACACAAATGTTAATGTAGGGGAAAGCAAGGCATCTTTGGTGAAAGGATTTGGTATAGTCTGGGTATCTTTTAATGACGACTGGGATCTCTTCAAAAGAAGGGGAGAGAAGATAGTTCTCGTTATGAATGTCGTGGTTCATTTTATATATTTCTCCTGCCTTTGACACTTAATGTATTGAGTACGAAAGTTGAAAACTTCAAAATCTTCCTTAAAGAGGTTTCACGACTCTTTATTGGGAATGGAAAGTAAGACGTTAGACTATATCTAGCAAGAACCAAATATTAGTTGTCTTAAACATGAAAAGATTTTGAAGCATTGCTTTAAATTACCTCCAACACCCTATTGTTAGTTTTCATAGCATTATAAATATCTTCCCTTTCTCATAAAATAACAAACTCCCGAATAAAATCAACGTTATCAATGTTATCATTACTACTGACCATATGCTAATATTGAGAATAAATAAATATGATTATTTCAATGGTCATTCTAACAGTATATTATTAACATGAGAGAGAGAGAGAGAGAGAGAGAGAGAGAGAGAGAGAGAGAGACCGTTGGAATGACTTTACCACAATATTTTGCATATTGAAAAATATGAGAACTAAGAGCTCAAATTGAAGTGGTAATAGCATGTTTAATACCTACAAATTAATAAATTCTCAACTATTAATTCGTCAATTTACTGTATTACAGATCTTGCTGGGAGGAAACTCTGGTCCATTGGAAATTATCAGAGAGAGAGAGAGAGAGAGAGAGAGAGAGAGAGAGAGAGAGAGAGAGAGAGTTATTTTTATAATTTATTACATACTCTTGAATCTAACATGGAAATTTGCCTTTATAAAATATGTACACATTCAACTGATGAAGATATGTGACTTTTTAAACACGCCAATAGCTAAACAGAAAGTTCTTGAGAATGTAAAAAGCAGTACATCAGCAAGCAAATTGATGACCATACACATAAAACATATGCCATCCCAAAGAAATCCCAAGCCGGTATAAGTTAACAGAACATGTAATGGAAAAAAATGAAAAGCAAAACGAAAAATAAATATTACAATAATTTTGAAACAACAAAAATAATGTTAGTAATCTAATTTTACACAAGCATTGGAACGTGAAGCGAAGAAAATATTAACAACGTGCATAAGTCTATTTTAAAATAAGTAATATATTTGATCACTCTGTTCCACTATCAGAGCGAATCCCATTTTGCATAGTGATTTAATTAAAAAAAAAAAAAAGATTCAAGTACAAGACTACAACAACACCAACTCTCACACGGAATAAATCTTGCAACAAAGGGATTACTGAGGTTGAAATACTTTACATTATTGGTGTTATTTTCTTGCTAAGCTTTGTGACGGAAACGTGAATTCTCTTTCCGCTGCAAGACAGTCATCTTATTTTCACATGGCTTCCGGGAATTTATTGGGAAATAACCGACTAAGACATTCTATTTTTTCTAACTTTATTCGAAGAGACAGCTATAACAGTTTTCTGGTCGTCAATAAATCCTTTCTGACAACTTTTCATAAAAACATTAAAATGTTATCAAGAGAATTCGAAAATAACATGGATCTAATAGAGCTTGAAATTAAATAACACTTCTCCCTTTCTCTAATCCTCGATAATAAAATTTACATGAAATGTAATTAAACTGATAAGCTTATTGATTGATTATAAACTTGGGTGATAAAGCCTAGCACTGGGGCCACGGAGGCCACACGTCCCAGTATGCAACAGGGTTGAAATATACAAGTTACAATGCGAAAGGAAAGGTTGGAAGAAGGGAAGCAGGAACGGAGGTAACAAAGATGGTTAAAAAGTGAATACAGCTACGGGTCGAAAAGCCGCTGCAAAAACCCAGTTAGGAGTGCCTGCAGTTCACCGCTTGAGGTGAACTGTAGGCATTAAACCCTTTCGAAGCTAGGTGAAATATTGCGGATATAAAAAAAAAACTTGCAGATGCAAAGTTTCTCTACCACTTTTCATAGGCAAACATTTCTTTTTTTTTAAGCTCCACCTAAGAAATGTGAAGTTACAACGGTAATTCTTATAAGATAAAAAAAAAATCAATTAATCCCTGAATTTATAGTTGATACAAAGTAATTATGACCGTAGACTAATTTTCACGCATCACATATTTTCTTTAATATAATCCCTTGTCCCTTTAGAAGGGTAGGTGCCTTTCAGCTCCCAGAAAACATTGCATACTTATTCACTGATGCACATAATTATATTAGTAGACAAACCATAACCCTTAATATTGATATTTGAAAAAAAAAAAAGCAATATGTTTATGAAATTTTGTGTACCATACACAGTATCCGCATAAAACTATAAGTTTTAACTCTGAAGTCTGGCGAAGCCAATTTTTCTCCTGACTCACCTCCGTATACGGAAAGTTTGGAAAATTAAGGCACCTTAGAGCATGATTCAGCGGGATAGAACTTTACGTCCCGCAAGGCTTGTTATATCATCTGTAATTTTGAATGTATGGGTTGAATATTATGTATGTTTGTATGTATGTATGTATGTATGTTTGCATGTATGCATATACAGTATACTCACATATATATTGTACATATGTATATATATATATATATATATATATATATATATATATATATATATATATATATATATATATATGTGTGTGTGTGTGTGTGTGTGTGTATATATGTATGTATGTTTGCATGTATGCATATACAGTATACTCGCATATATATTGTACATATGTATATATATATATATATATATATATATATATATATATATATATATGTGTGTGTGTGTGTGTGTGTGTGTGTATATATGTATGTATGTTTGCATGTATGCATATACAGTATACTCACATATATATTGTACATATGTATATATATATATATATATGTGTGTGTGTGTGTGTGTGTGTATATATATATCTATATATATATATATATATATATATATATATATATATATATATATATATATATAAATATATATATATATATATATATATATATATATACTTACATTTACGTATAACAGAATGAGTATCTAGAGATTGCAAAAGATATAGGGGAAGGAAGTGCAGAGATGGATTGAAATTTGCGGGTATAGACTGGTATAAAAAGACCATTCACAGACATGCTTGAGGCGTTTGTCCTCCAGTCCAATAATTATGCGTTATGATATATATATATATATATATATATATATATATATATATATATATATATATATATATATATATATATATATGTATATATAAACACTATATATATATATATATATATATATATATATATATATGTATATATAAACACTATATATATATATATATATATATATATATATATATATATATGAATATCTATAAACACTATATATATATATATATATATATATATATATATATATATATATATATATATATATATATATATTCCACTAAAAAGTCCAGTAAGTTCCAAAATTAGGTACAAAAGGCAACAATCAAGTGTAATCGAAGCCTGCTTCTATTGAGACAGGGATGTGTGATGTCGCCGTGGTTGTTTAACTTGTATGTTGATGGAGTGGTGAGAGAGGTGAATGCTCGAGTGCTTGGACGAGGATTAAAACTGGTAGGCGAGAATGACCATGAATGGGAGGTAAATCAGTTGTTGTTTGCGGATGATACTGTACTGGTAGCAGACACAGAAGAGAAGCTTGACCGACTAGTGACAGAATTTGGAAGGGTGTATGAGAGAAGGAAGTTGAGAGTTAATGTGGGTAAGAGTAAGGTTATGAGATGTACGAGAAGGGAAGGTGGTGCAAGGTTGAATGTCATGTTGAATGGAGAGTTACTTGAGGAGGTGGATCAGTTTAAGTACTTGGGGTCTGTTGTTGCAGCAAATGGTGGAGTGGAAGCAGATGTACGTCAGAGAGTGAATGCAGGTTGCTAAGTGTTAGGGGCAGTTAAGGGAGTAGTAAAAAATAGAGGGTTGGGCATGAATGTAAAGAGAGTTCTATATGAGAAAGTGATTGTACCAACTGTGATGTATGGATCGGAGTTGTGGGGAATGAAAGTGATGGAGAGACAAAAAATTGAATGTGTTTGAGAGGAAGTGTCTAAGGAGTATGGCTGGTGTATCTCGAGTAGATAGGGTTAGGAACGAAGTGGTGAGGGAGAGAACGGGTGTAAGAAATGAGTTAGCGGCTAGAGTGGATATGAATGTGTTGAAGTGGTTTGGCCATGTTGAGAGAATGGAAAATGGTTGTCTGCTAAAGAAGGTGATGAATGCAAGAGTTGATGGGAGAAGTACAAGAGGAAGGCCAAGGTTTGGGTGGATGGATGGTGTGAAGAAAGCTCTTGGTGATAGGAGGATAGATGTGAGAGAGGCAAGAGAGCGTGCTAGAAATAGGAATGAATGGCGAACGATTGTGACGCAGTTCCGGTAGGCCCTGCTGCTTCCTCCGGTGCCTTAGATGACCGCGGAGGTAGCAGCAGTAGGGGATTCAGCATTATGAAGCTTCATCTGTGGTGGATAATGTGGGAGATTGGGCTGTGGCTCCCTAGCAGTACCAGCTGAACTTGGTTGAGTCCCTGGTTAGGCTGAAGGAACGTAGAGAGTAGAGGTCCCCTTTTTTGTTTTGTTTCTTTGTTGATGTCGGCTACCCCCCAAAATTGGGGGAAGTGCCTTTGGTATATGTATGTATGTATGATTAATTTATGTTTCCGAGTTACTTATTACAGAAGTTCTTATTACATAACGTTCTCTCAAATTTGTCTGTAGACAAATGTGAAGGGTCTGCTATAAATATTCGTTCGCAAAGTAATAGCTACGATATATCAAATTATAATGGAAGGGCGTTTCACATAAAAAGCATTCATTAAAATATAAACACGACTGACTCATTTCCTTATGCTACCATTAATCATTTCATTATTTCCTGTCAAGTTTACTTTGCTCGGCAGTTAATTACTGGCGAAACTTGAGAGCTGCACTTTCGTACTTTATAATCATTGATGGGAAATGATATATCTTTCCTTTACATTATTTAGAAAAATCTATGAGAATTAATCATGAAAGTTGCTGAAAAAAAACGTGAGCAAATGAATTTTACAAAGAATTAACAAAATCTTTAATCAGTATCTATATCAACAATTTATCAACAAAGTAAAATTATGTTCCAAATACATCTGATTTTCACTCAAGTATATCCTCTGAGGTATAAACTCTGATGGTATTGAATATTCCACTAAAAAGTCCAGTAAGCTCCAAAATTAGGTACAAAAGGCAACAATCAAGTGTAATGGAAGCCTGCTTCTATTGAACCTCGCCTTTACAGTTTAAATTTTTATATAAATTAAGATTGATAGGAAGTTCACAACATATCCAGGGATCTATATTTTATCAATCGCTACTCACAGAACAATAAAATGTAGTATAGATTTATCACTATTGATTCTGAATTGGAGGTGGGAAACTGACCGTGATATTGAACTATCCATTTTCACTGAACTTTATCATAAAAGCGGATATTGCTTCTTTCCAGATATTGCTATGCATTTACATATAAGCCAAAGTGAGGTGTATATCTACTATAATTTCAATCGTCAATTGAAAAATGCTCCGTCTTATTCCTCTGAATAAAAATGTCCAAAAGAGGATAATACTCTTTGCAAAGCGTAAAAACCTAGTTTTCCCTAATTGGGACGATATCCTTTCAAAGGTGTCTGTAAGTTATGCTCGCTCATGAAAAGATGATAAAAGACTAACGTATACAAATATCAGTGAATAAAGTTATGACTGTTATAAGATTTTTCTATCATTTCGGATTCATAATCTCATATCGTAAAACTAATTGGATTTTGCCCGGCTTCAGTTTCATCCGTGAAGAAAAATGGTTTAGTCTATTCAACTGTAAATGAAGAATTATTTCTGACAGCTGCGCCAGCTGTTGATAAAAATTCAATCATGGTCTATTACAGAGAGAAACACGTTCATAACAACAGATAAAATAAAAATTAAAATAAATAAAATACAGTGCATTAAACTTTTACTACCCATAGTAATGAATGTTTCAGGAATTTGTGAAAATTTATAATGCTGAAAATAAACTACCTTAGAGACAAGGGCTAAATTGGATATCCGTATTGGAAGACAATCTCTTGTAATGTTATTAAACTCATCCTATTAATGCAACAAATATATCACCGAAACTTAAAATGATGATGATGATGATGATAATGATATTAATAATTAATAATAATAATTAATAATAATAATGTCAAGGTGATAAATATCATACCTATGAAATAAAACGAGAGAGAGAGAGAGAGAGAGAGAGAGAGAGAGAGAGAGAGAGAGAGAGAGAGAGAGAGAGAGAGAATATACTGTATGTAATCTACCCTATTATAGTAAACAACACGTGTCTGACTATATACATACATACATATATATATATATGTATATATGTATATATATATATATATATATATATATATATATATATATATATATATATATGTGTGTGTGTGTGTGTGTGTGTGTGTGTGTGTATCCAGTTACACTCATGGGGACGGTATAGTCATACCCTGGTGAGCTAAACTCTGAAACCACAATCTCCCATAAATTGCGAACCAACGGGTTGTAGATAGGAAAGGGGGAGTGCGTGGGAAGGGTTGAATCTGTATGCCTGTGTGTGTGCACATCTATCTAAGTATTTAGATGTCATTTTTCATTAATCATTGCATCCGATAATTGTGCTGTATAACTCAAACAGCCTGCAGAATCACGAGCAACAACGCCCTATAAGGATTATTGAAATGTTCATGAATACACACACTTCAATCAAAACGAATTATCTCCAACGTCAATCAGCACAAAAGCTGCTATACGCTCAGACAAAATTTCTACCTATTCATTTCACGTGAATTTTTATTAATTTGATGGAATCGAGTTTCATGTAATTCTGACTTTCAATAATAATAATAATAATAATAATAATAATAATAATAATAATAATAATAAACCCACTAAAATCTGTTTGATGACGATTGAAACGGACATTTTAGGGGAAACTTAACCTAATCCCTATTTCTTCAGAATTCGGGCAATTGCAAGAAATTAGTACTTACTTTACCATGCAAAGAATTTAATTAATATGTAGACTTTTGAATTCCATACATTTAGATTTATAAAGAATCATCAGTTCCCCTTCTTATTTTTTTCCCCTTTATACATGGGTAAGAGTGGCAAATGGAAGAGTAGTAGAAAGGGCATTAATGGATTATGTGTTGATAGCTAAGAGAATGTTTGGAAGATTGAAAGACGTGCACGTGTTTAGGGGTATGGCTAACGGTATGTCTGATCATTTTTTGGTGGAAGGAAAATTAGTTGTAGCAAAAGAGTGGGGGAATAGAGTAGGTGGATGTAAAAGGGAGCTAGTGAGGGTTGAAGAGCTAATAAAACCGGGGGTAAAAAGTAAATATCAGGAAAGGTTGAAAATGGCATATGACGAGGTGAGAGTAAGAGAAACTGGTAATTTAGAGGAGGAGTGGAAGTTAGCAAAAGAAAATTTTGTTGGGATTGCTAGTGATGTATGTGGCAAGAAGGTTGTTGGAGGCAGCATGAGGAAGGGCAGTGAATGGTGGAATGAAGGAGTGAAGGTAAAAGTGGAAGAGAAAAAGAGGGCTTTTGAAGAATGGCTGCAGAGTAATAGTATAGAGAAGTATGAAAAATATAGAGAGCAAAAGGTGGAAGTAAAGCGCAAGGTACGTGAGGCAAAGAGGGCAGCTGACCTGAGGTGGGGTCAGGGACTGGGTCAGTCATATGAAGAGAATAAGAAGAAGTTTTGGAAAGAAGTGAAGAGAGTAAGGAAGGCCGGCGCAAGAATTGAAGAGACAGTGAAAGATGGAAATGGAAGGTTGTTAAAAGGAGAGGAGGCAAGGAAAAGGTGGGCGGAATATTTTGAAAGTTTGCTGAATGTTGAGGATGATAGGGAGGCAGATATAATTGCGGTTCCAGGTGTTGAGGTGCCAGTGATGGGAGATGAGAATGAGAGAGAGATTACAATAGAGGAAGTGAGGAGAGCACTAGATGAAACGAGAGTAGGAAAAGCATCGGGTATGGATGGTGTGAAAGCTGAGATGTTGAAGGAAGGGGGTGTGACTGTACTTGAATGGTTGGTGAGATTGTTTAATGTGTGTTTTGTGTTGTCAATGGTACCAGTAGATTGGGTCTGTGCATGTATTGTACCACTATATAAGGGTAAGGGAGATGTGCATGAGTGTTGTAATTCAAGAGGTATTAGTTTGTTGAGTGTAGTTGGAAAAGTGTATGGTAGAATACTGATTAATAGGATTAAGGATAAAACAGAGAATGCAATCTTGGAAGTACAGGGTGGTTTTAGAAGAGGTAGGGGTTGTATGAATCAGATTTTTACAGTTAGGCAGATATGCGAGAAATATTTAGCAAAAGGTAAGGAGGTGTATGTTGCGTTTATGGATCTGGAGAAAGCATATGATAGAGTTGATAGGGAAGCAATGTGGAATGTGATGAGGTTATATGGAGTTGGTGGAAGGTTGTTGCAAGCAGTGAAAAGTTTCTACACAGGTAGTAAAGCATGTGTTAGAATAGGAAATGAGGTGAGCGATTGGTTTCCGGTGAGAGTGGGGCTGAGACAGGGATGTGTGATGTCGCCGTGGTTGTTTAACTTGTATGTTGATGGAGTGGTGAGAGAGGTGAATGCTAGAGTGCTTGGACGAGGATTAAAACTGGTAGGCGAGAATGATCATGAATGGGAGGTAAATCAGTTGTTGTTTGCGGATGATACTGTACTGGTAGCAGACACAGAAGAGAAGCTTGACCGACTAGTGACAGAATTTGGAAGGGTGTGTGAGAGAAGGAAGTTGAGAGTTAATGTGGGTAAGAGTAAGGTTATGAGATGTACGAGAAGGGAAGGTGGTGCAAGGTTGAATGTCATGTTGAATGGAGAGTTACTTGAGGAGGTGGATCAGTTTAAGTACTTGGGGTCTGTTGTTGCAGCAAATGGTGGAGTGGAAGCAGATGTACGTCAGAGAGTGAATGAAGGTTGCAAAGTGTTGGGGGCAGTTAAGGGAGTAGTAAAAAATAGAGGATTGGGCATGAATGTAAAGAGAGTTCTATATGAGAAAGTGATTGTACCAACTGTGATGTATGGATCGGAGTTGTGGGGAATGAAAGTGATGGAGAGACAGAAATTGAATGTGTTTGAGATGAAGTGTCTGAGGAGTATGGCTGGTGTATCTCGAGTAGATAGGGTTAGGAACGAAGTGGTGAGGGTGAGAACGGGTGTAAGAAATGAGTTAGCGGCTAGAGTGGATATGAATGTGTTGAGGTGGTTTGGCCATGTTGAGAGAATGGAAAATGGCTGTCTGCTAAAGAAGGTGATGAATGCAAGAGTTGATGGGAGAAGTACAAGAGGAAGGCCAAGGTTTGGGTGGATGGATGGTGTGAAGAAAGCTCTGGGTGATAGGAGGATAGATGTGAGAGAGGCAAGAGAGCGTGCTAGAAATAGGAATGAATGGCGAGCGATTGTGACGCAGTTCCGGTAGGCCCTGCTGCTTCCTCCGGTGCCTTAGATGACCGCGGAGGTAGCAGCAGTAGGGGACTCAGCAGTATGAAGCTTCATCTGTGGTGGAAATGTGGGAGGTTGGGCTGTGGCACCCTAGCAGTACCAGCTGAACTCGGCTGAGTCCCTGGTTAGGCTGGAAGAACGTAGAGAGTAGAGGTCCCCTTTTTGTTTTGTTTCTTGTTGTTGTCGGCTACCCCCCAAAATTGGGGGAAGTGCCTTTGGTATATGTATGATGATGTTAACCTGATAATGTTGAAGAAACATTATAAAAAGATATAAACGTAACCAAACGCTACAGTCGATAAGTGAAATGGTGCTTTTATAATAAAATCCACGAATATGAGACGAAGACTCGAGCAGCAATTAAATATGGTAATACTCTGTTAATTTTATGTATGACTATTCATATATTCCCTTGAACTATGAAAGCAACTAACAGGAGAGAACCTTCCATAAAAGATTTATCACGAAGTAAACCTCGAACTAACACTCCTATATTAAAAAAAAAAAGAAAAAAAAAAAAAAAAAAAAAAAGGCATTTAAATTTTAGGATTGAATTGAAACATAAATTTTCTGATCGGCACTGGGACCGACAAGGCCATTCAGTGCCGTCATAAAAGTCAAGTTGTTAACATTTTAAAAAATACTTCAAAAGCCTCATTCACTCATAACTATGCTATTTACACATTCAAGAAATATAAATAAATAAAATTTCATTAAAAATATCGATCTTATAGATACCGAACAAGAGCATCACCTATAAAATCTAAAATATCAGCGACGTATTTACCATAGAGATCGGATTTTCTGGGATAATTTTCAGAACACAAGAATGTTCTCAGATTATATTCATGTGTGAACCGGCTATAAAATATGACAGATCCTGTCTGGTTAAAATAACTTCTAAGATTTGGTTGCTAAAAACATTAAAACCAGATGTTAATTTAAGCCCTTATGCTTTCATGTTTTCATTACTGCCGAGGACAGGAAACGACCACACTCCTGCCATTTCTGTAAAAAAAAAAAAAAAAAAAAATATATATATATATATATATATATATATATATATATATATATATATATATATATATATATATATATATGACCTACTATGAGATTCAGGGCCTCTAACACGGTTTTTTGGACTTTGCTCCTTATCAAAGCATCGGATGTAGCTGAAAGTTGACATATGTATATTTTACAACCACACACAAATTTTGTCAGCATTATCAATAACCTAAACACAATAGTTTAAATTTTTATAGAGTAAAAATGATCTAGCCGACGCCATGGCCAGTGATAACGAGCCAAGAGTCGAAAACATTCATTACGTAAGCAATGTAAACACTTTTTGACAAAATTTTGCCCCGCCCATCCACCAGACACCCATTCAACTTCTTCCGTCGGCTCTGAAACCCATAACAGTCAAGAATGGCTAACAGGATTTGGAATTGCCCCCGTGGTTGCAAAACTGCATTTGTCTTACGACTTGCAACTTTATACAGTCAAGAGAAAGCCCGTGGCCATATTTACTATAGCCTGAATAGGTAATTATTCAGTTTCTAGTTTAAATCCAATGTTTATAGTCTGATTTGTATTTAGCGTAACAGGATTATAATACTTGTAATGTCATTCAGGCTTTTGAACATTTCTATTAACTATTCACTATGCCACCAAAAGAGAGAGAAAGAGAGGGATTGTATGTAAACAGTCTTTATATAACTATTTTTGTTGAAATAAGATTTTTGTGCTAAAATCTCCATCAGACCATGACTGCATTTTATAAATAAATCCTGAATAGTTTTAGGAGTTTTATTTTTACATCTAATGGGAATTTATAGAAGTGAAGTGAACATAATTCATTTATCCTTTAAAATAATTACTACATGTAGCAAAACAAATAGTAGTAAAGATGATAATGCAATGAAGGAATGATACCATACTTTATCTTTAGCTTCAACATCGGCAATAACATACCCAGTTGCCATAATTTGTCAGCTTAATGAAATAACCTATCATCTTAAGTTAAACTTAATTTCTGAGGAGGCCATGGCTTATTGCACAGTGAAAGAATATGACAAAGACTTTATGAATGGCGGAACGATACATAAATGTGGGTGGGGTATTTGTGCTAGCGTAGTAATACTACTGTACTGTAGCAGTAGTGCCGTAACAGTACTATACATGAATTAAACGTTTAGGCCAACTGCTGGGATCCTTGAGGATCATTTACCACTTCTTACAACTACTCGAAAAATTAGTTTTTATAGCCAGAATTTAAATTTTCTGATCCAACAATGCCCATGATAGCCTTCAGTGTTATCCTGAATTACAACGAGGCCAAAGTGGGTGGAGCCTCGTGAAGTCATCATTCTGACAATAATTACTGGTGAAGGTTTAAAGCCAAAATATGGTACCAGTTATTTATTTATTTTTTTCTTTTTTACAGTAAATACGTAGGTAGCTAGACAATAAATAAAAATTACTGGACATTGGATATAGCAGTTATCAAATCAAGCTGGTCTACTACGTTTTTGAAAATTACCAACTAATCCATACACCTTGTCAATCTGATTGTGACCTATAAAGTAGACTGTAATTTCTTAGGAAACTTATTCTGGGAGTTAGACTGATAATCGAAGTGTTTTTGTATTTATTAACATATTTTGTTCGTTTGTTCATTATGACAATTCTCAGTGGAGAGGTTTCAGAGTTCATAAAGGTGTACTGCTTTGCTTTTATTTACACTTTTGTGTTATTGTTGGCAGAGGTATAGCCTTCGTTACGTATAACCAATCATCGATCGAGAAAGAGAGAAGAAATGCCGTCATAAGTTATGTAACGAGTGCGTTCGAAACCTTTTCTCTGAGTAAGTTGGCCCGTCTTCAAAAATCGTCACTTTTACTTAATAAAGTACCAAATTTATTCAACCTACGTAATGCAGAATATAGTCAAAATTTATGTGTAGATATAATGTGCATTCTGAATAAGCGTTATATTTATGAAATTCATAGAAAAAAAGTTATTGCGAAAAAACCGTGTTACAGAGGCCCTGAATCTCATAGTAGTGGGGAATCCTTTTTATGTAGTAATTTTTAATTTAGAGCAGCTTTTTTCGCTTCCTTGTCTTCTACCTCATTTCAATGAATTCCCGCATGAGGAGTAACAGCGCAAAAATGAACAATTTTGTGCCAACAGGAAATATGAAAGACACTCTCTTCAGCTTTCTGAACCAATGGGTGTAGGCTATTAAAACTTTGAAGACACTAATAAACTCTTGAAGTCACAGTAAATTACGGAAGTTTTACCCACAAATTTTTAAGACAAGCTAAAAGACTTCATGAATACTGTCATTTCTGAAGTGAAAATAGGGGCGGAGTCACATAATTTAGCTAAATATGACTCATCTTTGTGGACTACGGCGCATCCAAAACCATTATCTAACTATGAACCACTGGTATGTAACTTTTGAGTTCATGGAATTCAGAATTGATCTCATCTATGAGATAGTTTTATTTTTTCAAAGCAGACTTTGGATATATGTGTACTTCAGGTATGACCTAGTGGGTCTCGATGCGAAATGTTATCAATTTGAACTATTAGTGTGATCTGAAAGGCCTTTGCTGATCTTGGGCCCCCAAGTCTGTCTGGGTTTCCAGGGTTTCTTTTTACTAGGGGACAAATTTAATTCTACCAATATACCAAAAACTCAATTCCCCTCTTCACATTAGAGAGAGAGAGAGAGAGAGAGAGAGAGAGAGAGAGAGAGAGAGAGAGAGAGATATCCTCAAATTCCAATATATTAGCATAAACTTAAATAGGTAAAAGACTTTCCTTATCGATGTTTGAATTATATATATATATATATATATATATATATATATATATATATATATATATATATATATATATATATATATATATATATAGTCCTACAGTATAAGTTATTCGTGTTTGTGTATAAACTAAAGATTTTGCGAATTATTAATCTGTAAGCTACCAAATATTACCAGTGTCTCTGTGTTTATATTCCAAGTGCAAATTTTAGACAAATTCTGTAACTTCCCAGAGAACATGAAACGGCTTTGCTGTAGACTATTTATGCTGAGTCATCGTCCACTGTTCTGCCGAGCCAAATTCTAAAGGTGCTTGGTCCTAATGACAGGCACAGGAGCCTTATGCTGAGCGTTTTCCTTGGTGTAGAACTAGTCTTCTATTCATTTCTATTTTTTAACCAAATTTTCACCAAACAAACAACCTAAAATGGCTTCGTTATTTGATAGTCATAACTTCTCATTCCAACTTTTGCCAGGACTTATACTTATTTTATAAAATTCTTTAGTAATTTGAGCTTCTTGACACAATTGTTGAAGGAAGCTAAAGTTTTTTTTTTTTTTTATTTCTTTTCAGGGAAACATTTTCATAATCATTCAGCCTAAATATACTCTCATAATTTTCTTGTCAATCAATATAATTGAAATATGCTTTCATAAGATCATTACTGTAATGAAACGGGCCTTCATAAACTACAATAGCTAATGATAAAACCATCAATATTCACTAAAGTCAACTGTTTTCGTATTCGAAATAAATCTCAAGGAAACTGTATGTTAATAATTTGATCTGATTTGTTTTGCCTAATCTAAGAAAGCATAGTTAATGTAAAGGTACGATTGTCCAACCGAGGTCAAGATCTATAGAAACAGTCATTTTTTAAATCCGGTATTGTTAAATATTTTCTCTTTGAACCATTCGAAATATCCCATAACTACAGAATGCTGTGCTTTCTGGAAATGAATTTTAAAATTGTGGTCACATTAAGATTGACACCCTGAGTTCTTCTTGCATCAAACAAGTTTGGCCCACCTCTGCTTCGAGTGCGAAAGAAACATTTTTCATTTTAGTCAACTGTGTATTTTATTTATCGTCATTTTGTATACCCCAGTGTTTCATTTCGTTCATGGACATATTACATATTTTTATTTAATAGTGAAAAAGATTTTTATCATTAAAACTTTTTAATGAAAAGCTATAAAGGAAGATTAGTAAAAAAAATTTCCAGTCGAAGGTACGAGAGATAAAGATATTTTTTTAATCAATATTTTCCAACAGGGAGACAGGTGACGGCATTACCGTTAAGTGTCCGTTTGAGTCAAAGATTCAGTAAAATTATATAAAATATTGAATCTAATTTTTTTAATATATAAACAAAAGTATTTTTTCACATTCAAGCTTAACCATGCATACATTTTAAAAAATCAAGCGAAACAATTAATTAAACATTCCTGTATATAACCAATAAGGCTAACAATATAAAAGAAAATATTTGAGTTTTGATCTTGATTTCTTACGACCCTTGTATTTATTGTTTATATAGTTAGCCTCATTAGTTATATGCAGGAATATTTAATTAATCCTTTGGCTTAATTTTTAAAATGCGTGAATTGTTAATTTAGCCAAAATAAATAAAAATAAAAATCTCTGCATCTGGAAATTTAAGAAATTTATAAGACTACAATGATACTCTTCACGTTGAATTTAAAAAAAAAAAAAAAACTAAAGTGAACTACCTTAATGTTCATGTAACATGACATTATTCTACATCCAAATTATACAGAAAAAAATCTCCATCTCACTATTTTCAATTAGATTATCATGTTTAATATATAAATGAAGTATTAAATTAAACGTTTCCAAATTAAAGGTTTCGTATCAGGCATTTTAGAAAAAGCTAAGCTGTCCTAAATGTATTACTTGCAACACATATTTATAAAAAACAAAGTTACATATTTATTGAGAAATAATAATGCCTTCCAGATTCTAGGTTGAATCTGACGAATATCGTGCAATAAAGTATATTGAGCATTACATTTCTATCTTTCCAAGAAAATTGATAAGGAAGCGATAAATACTGCATTCACAGACGAGCTGTTTCTCATTATACTGATATCCCTTCCAACCTCCTGAGAACGGGAGGTGCAGTATTATATTTCGCCCACCAGAAATTCAATGAGTATAGGGAGGGAGGGAGGGAAGCACGAAAGGAGGAAGGGAGAAAGGGAGGAAAGGAGCCTCTCTGTGTCAGAATTCCCATTTGCATAGACACTCCTTCTGAGAAGTGGCTAACTTGGAACTATTCCAGAATTCACTGCAGTGTGAATTTAGATTCAGATTCTTTCTATTCGCAGGATTGAGTTATTTTCCGTGCTTCTCCCATCACCGATTAAGAGCCAAAAATAAAGTTTAAAATTTAAAGTAAATACAAAATGGTGATTGGGATTTGGGACTTCCGTAAACGTTGGGTGAACTACGCAATGGCAGTTAGGAAATAAATGAATAAACGTTTTCTTCTTCATTAACGTCTGAAAAGTTCTAATAATTTTGTCCCCAATAGAAGGGTGTCTCTTTTAGAGTGTCTTTTTAATTGCAACTTTAAATTCCGTTCTTCCTTTTTCATTGCTCAGCAAACACCACCAACTAAAAATGGTAAAGTAAAGGATATGAATAATACATTCAATTTCGTTTGATCCCAATTGATTCTAAATTCTATGGTTTCCAATCCACACAACAATGACTCCAGAATGCCCTTAAATCTTGCCCGCAGCCATAAAGGCTTAACAAGCTTTCATCTGTTTTGAGAATGTAAAGGCCTAAGGAAGACATTTTTCACCAATGGCGTTTTTCTTACATTTATTACCTATGCCTCCACCGTTTTACGCCAAGGAGCGTACCACAATGTCTGCCGCTCTACTTTCAAGTCTTTTTCAAAATACTTCAAGATTATATCTTTAAAGATAAAGATAAGGACTTAAGCCTGTGTTATATTAACTATGTGGTAGATCCAGGAGTCAAGGTAAAGGTACATGCTTAGGCAAATTATTATTTATTGTTATAGCCGGGCAGATATGTGAAAAAAATGTGCCTTTGGTGATACAAGCATGAAATTTGGCAGACTGCTAGGGCAGTATCTTACAAAGCGTGAGTGGGGGTGCGTGTGCATGCGCATATCATCCTAATATTGATATTTAGTCGTCATTTTTTACGGGTCGCATACACTACTTTAACATAATGCATAACACAGACAAAACAAGAAAACTGACATTGTGTAAAAAATATCAATATTAAGTAGCTAAAAATCTCAAAATTGAATGGTATGACCGTGAAGAAGGGAAAATAGTCTATACCAAGAACCTGGAGAATCATCTTTGGATCCCGACCGACAAGAGGAAAAAAAGATCTGTCAAAGCCTTTCCCACATCGGGCAGAGAAAGGGATGAAATAGGGCGTGAAATAAATCGCCACTCGGGATGTGAGAAGCCCAGACCTTGAAGGGTTTTCATAGAAACCTTACATAATCATGGTTATCAAAACGATAGAAGAATAAGAGTGTTATTACATTTTGAGAATACAATAAAAATCTTTACGAATCTGGGAAATGCATGAGTAAAATATAAATGACTATTTAGAAATATATATATATATATATATATATATATATATATATATATATATATATATATATATATATATATATACACACACACAATATATATATATATATATATATATATATATATATATATATATATATATATATATAAATCTAAATAGTCATTTATAACACACTATATCATAAGAAGTTAAAGTTATAGATGTTTCAAGAATATGAAAAAAAAATTAATAATAAATCATTTATAATCAACAGATGTCTAAAACATTTTATCCTCCTATAAACCTACATGAAAAACGTGTTTAAATCAATATTTTCAAGTTTCAAATTTTCTTGAAATAGATTAGGGAAATCCATCGTATCTTAAAATGATCTTTTTCGAAGTTACCTCGGGTAGATTTAGAAAATCACCAAATGGCTTTATCTTGCTAATGAGAAGATTAAGATTATCATAGTGATATTGAATAACGCAAGAATGTTAAGTAGAAAACTTTAGAAAATTAAGTTTCAATTACAAGGATAGCTGAACACACACCCCAAAAAAACCACACACAAATGTAACTTACACTAAAATTCGTACCCCCAAAATTCAATAAAATGTCTATTGCTTTGTATAAAATATTATTTTTTGGAAATGTGATTTAACATTTCCTTGTCTGAAAAAACATTAAAAATATATTATTCTACTTTTACGAGAATATTTTGAAATAGAAATGAGTGAACATAAGCTTTATAAAATCCGACTACGGTTTTATAATAATTTCTTTTTTTCTCAGGATAAGTCAGACCTTCACCTTTTGAATGAGTTTTCTTTACGCAATCATGTGCGAACAAAATCTTCGATCCATTTCAACAACAAAAGCAGAAACAAACATAAAATCTTCATTTCCGTTAAAAATCAACAATGACAGGAATTTGAGATGTTAGATAATCTAAAGAAAAAAAAATAAGATATTCTTTCTTTGGATAGAAGAAAAGATGAAAGAGTGACATAATCAAAGCAAAGCCATTCCATCAAGCCATGTTTATGTTCTCCAACTCCATTACGCAAAGATAAGAGCAGATGATCATCCATAAATAACTTGAAGCATTCATAAATAAATTTCATATTCTGTATCCAAATAAGGAAAAAATGGTTATGAAAGAATATTAACAAATGGTAAAACTTTGATACTATGAGAATACGCGAGGATTTTCAAACTTCTTGAGATATTATTCATCTATTCAAACAAGTTTGATTAAAATCAATATTTGATGCATGACCAAAAAGATATAGTGATCATAGTTTAACGAAAGTCATGGGTCACCACCTATTAAAGGATTAAACACCTATCATCCCTCGAATATACCAAATACCATGACAGCAATTATAATGAAATAGGTTAGCAATTGTTTTTCAGAGAGAGAGAGAGAGAGAGAGAGAGAGAGAGAGAGAGAGAGAGAGAGAGAGAGAGAGACTCTTGAATGTCAGAGATTATTTTGTGAAATAAATTTCGAGAAAGCGGAGCGCACACTTTTAAGGAAATAAAACCAATAACACGATGCGATATTAAAGAAATGAGTACACAATAAAACTGGAGTTTTCTGAGTAAGATAAAAATTTTCTGAAACATTCTCCGTGACAATTGCAAGTGCAAGAAACGACTTTCGTCTCTATTATTAATAAAGTTTCGTAGATTTACTGAACGCGGTGGAAATAACATTTCAGTTTCAACTTAAAAGGATGAGACTATTAATGTTTGTCTTTACTGGATAATATTCTAAAGAACCCTCTCATGCAATGCTTCATACGAATCTCTGGAGTAGAAAGCAATTTGCTTAAGCTCATGATACAGTAGAAATAAATATATATATATATATATATATATATATATATATATATATATATATATATATATATATATATATATATATATATATATATATATATATATAAAAGCGTTAGATTAAAGAAAGAAACTGACAATATGGAATCCATTCCTGTAAGATCATAGCGATTCGTCAGGGAAAGCCATATGAATATGTTTTTTTACTATTACTGTCGATTGATATGCAAAAAACATAAAGGCTGGTGAGAAAACCCAAACCAAAATCTTATCCTCTAATGTGGAAGTAATAATGAACATCGTAGCTTCTTATTTCTAGAAATACCCATACCGAGGATGAACAAGGATTTTAAGTAAGATGATTCACAGTAACACATTTCCGGAGCCTCTTCTGAATAAGAAATAAAAGGCGCGAAGCTGATAACGAGAATGACAAGCATGTTATAACAATTACTGTAGTAAAACTTTCCCATGGCCAATTCAGAAAACTACTATTGTATAAAAAAAAAAAAAACCTATGAAACACATTACCAGGGGGATTTCTTATAGTCATGCCACTCACAAGCCGGAAGGGGAAAGGATTGAGTGTGATGTTAATCTTCCTTGCTTGTAAATGTCAAGTGTTAAGCTACAAAAATTCTACTAATCTTTCGTGACCTCGAGTAAGCGGGATTGGTTGGCAGTGAGGTTTGATCACCAACGAAGAAAATATAACTTAAGAATGAATTACAAGATAATTTTCTTTTCTGGTGAAAACCCTTGCCTAATTTCTCTTACTTCAAACGGGTTCTAGGATAATTGCCAAGCTGACAATATCCATCCAGACAATTGCCAGTACTAGTGCCATGTGCACAATAGACTGTCAGACAACTTCCAGGCGGACAATTTCCATGCTTAATTCATTTGTTTCTTATACAAGATTATTCCTTTTAAACGCTGATTTACAAAATACTCGTTTTGATATATGTAGTTTAAATAACTGGTCCTAAGCAAAATCCTTGTTTAAAAATCTTAGTTGAGTTACAGTGTTATTATACAAAATTGCTCGTTTAGTCAATATGATGTTAAATGTTTTAGGCAAAATGCTTGTTCATGATCATAGGCACTTTAGCACTTCACGGCTTCCATGAATTGTATTTCAAACTTCCAGACTCCGGTAGTGAAAATTTTTACTTATTTTCTAGTCCTTGGCAATGGTTTCTACCATTAAATGTGAGCGTATATAAGACATTCTAGTTGATGGTCTGCAGTACAAAAACAACAAATGCAGCCGTTTATAGTACACATTAGAACAAAGGCCTCAGACATCTCCTTATTCATGTTGATAAAAAACTAAGAGCGAACGTAGATTCCAAGAGTGCTGTTGTAAAGCTAAAAGATGTTGCCTCTAATAATCGTTATTTGCAAGCCGTTTGTCGCCGTTGAACAGTTCACTGCGTATGACTTGCATATTTTCCTAAGTTATATAATAGGATTAAAACATGTCTCATTACCAAAAT
Organism: Palaemon carinicauda; assembly: GCF_036898095.1. Classification (NCBI taxonomy): domain Eukaryota; kingdom Metazoa; phylum Arthropoda; class Malacostraca; order Decapoda; family Palaemonidae; genus Palaemon; species Palaemon carinicauda. Next base: position 16,782,176 of record NC_090727.1, on the reverse strand, counting down.
ATTTTTGGAATTAAATATATCATTGAAATATAAGTTTTTCTACGTCTATTGAGAAGTTTTTGCTTTACTTTTTTTCATATGTATTATGTTTTCAAAGAACTAAATTACGTAACTAAATTATAATCAATAAATATATAAGTAAACCGTAATTCTGAAAGAAACCGTCAGCAAACCATTCCACATACCGAAACTATAATAGAACTATTTACTTAACTTTATCCATTACATTTTCGAACCAATGCCAATTGTTCGGGTAACAAATGTCCACCTGGCTATTGTCCATACTGGCAGTTTTCCGCATGGAAGTTGTCCAGATGGAAATTGTCCGCCTGGGAATTATCCGCACACGCTACAAATGTTCCAAGTAAAGAATTAGAATAAATGCTTCAGATGTTAAATATATTTCATCAGTTTGCGACTACAGATATGCATCATCATCAGCCGAACTAGTCCACTGCCTGACAAAGGCCTCAGCCATGTTCTTCCACTCGCGTCTGTTCATGGTTTTTCTCTGCCAGTTTACACCCACAATTTTTTTTAGTTTTTCATTCCATCGCCTTCTTTTTCTTCCTCTGCTTCTTTTGCAATCTTCAGGGACCCACCCTATTGTTCTTAATGTCCATCCCTTATCCTAATTATGTGTCCTGTTTATGTCCATTTCTTTTTCTTACATGTTGTTAGAATATCCTCTACTATAGTTAGCTCTCGTATCCACGCTGCTCTTTTTCTGTCTCTTAGTGTTATTCCAATTATTATTCTTTCCATAGCTCTCTGAGTTGTAACTAGCTTATGTTCTAAGGCTTTAATATGGCTCCAAGTTTCTGACACATAAGTTAATACTGGTAGGACCATCTGGTTAAACAACTAATGCCAAAAAAATAAAACAAATTTGCGTAGTTCATCCACAAATCCTATTTCATCAACGAAATTTCCCAGGAGTGTCACCTTTCATCAGTTTGTGAGTTCTCGACGTATTTTCGGTATTCTTTCTTACAAAAACAATACCATCAAGAATGATTTGCGTTATATGGCAGTGAAAGATTTTCATTCACATTCGCTATGTGTCGCTCTTCTTTATTAATGCTAAAACCCAAGAAAGCAACAATGTATCATATAAAATCCTCTTATCACTGACAATGTATTCTATATTTTGTAGATTGCTCAGCGTAACTCAAAGTGACTTGTGGGTACAGTACTCGAAACGATTAAATATCAAAGAACACCATCGCCACCAGCCAGGGGTACTTGAAGTTCTTTATTCTATTTTTCGTCATTTCCTCTAACTCTCATATGTTTTAACTCGAGTTTCTTTCAACATCGTCAGTCGTTCTCAGAACAAATCATTCGGAAAAATCCTTGTGAATCTAGATCTATAATTAAACGAATTAATGATAATTATCCTGAAATGGCAAATTAATTTCTAGTTATCTGGATTCCCGTAGATATTTTTGTCAAAAATTATTGAAATCTCCATCATGTTTCTGGTAAATTTAAATTAAAAAAAAAGGACATTGCGTATTGTTATAGGGAAAACAATAAAATATAAAATAGCAATATCATCTATACGTCAATTCTTACTTTAACTTAAAAATTAATTGATAATTTAAAAGAGAAAAGAAAATAAGTTTAAAATCCCCAATAAGACCCTGTTCAACTCTAATAAACTCTTTTAGAACTCCTCAGCCATAAAGCGTAAAAAATCCATGCATAAATTTTCTAGGGAGATCTTGGACGAACACAAATACACAAGCAAACGCACATTCCAGTTCGTGCAAAGCTGTCAAACACAAGCACTGCTCTAGGATAGAAGAAACAATGGAAAAAGAGATGAATACCAAATAATTTAAGTGTATGGCATTAAAGATTGATAAATCAGGTTGATTCTTTACACAACTGAACCAATTAGCATAACAAATATTGAAACTATATTCCTACAAAACAATAGGAGGAAGAAGAACCTTAAACTTACAGATACCAAATTAGGATTGATTTGGAATTTCATTACAAATAATTCAGAACCTACGTAATTAAACAGGAAATAAAATAATAATTTTATAAAACGCCAAGACGAGCAATTTCCAAAAGGAAAGGGAGAATATCCTGACAATAAATAATAAAACCTACCGTCAAAAATAAAAATACGAACACTTTCCACAAAGGACCTCTTCTCTCAATTCTCCACTTTTCCTTCTAGAGGAAAAAAATTTCGAACCTTCAAAATGATGAAGGAAGTCTTGGATTTAGAAGAAGCCTCTCACCAGAAGAGTGAATGAAGCATATATGTATATATATATATATATATATATATATATATATATATATATATATATATATATATATATATATATATATATATACACACACACATAAATATATATATATATATATATATATACACACATAAATATATATATATATATATATATATATATATATATATATATATATATATATATATATATGTATATATATATATTATATACATATATATATATATATATATATATATATATATATATATATATATATATTATACACATATACATATATTATATACATACACACACACACACACACACACACATATATATATATATATATATATATATATATATATATATATATATATATATATATATATATATATCACCATACTTATTGTAGTTGTTGTTGGTTCTGTATCATTATTTTTATTACTGTAGCAAGTTCAATCTGCATACTGTAATTGGAGAAGCACTATGCAACATGCCTGATGGTGCAAAATAAGAAAAGGAGCCAGTGCGGAAAGAAACGATGATCCATCTATAAAAGATGAATAAAAAAAAAGCAAGATAAATAAAAATTTCAAATTAATAAGGAACATATGATCTATGATGCGAGACTTATGACAAAATACTCAATATAAGAAAAGAGAGTTAGCACCAAGGTCGAACTTTTTAGATTTCACGGATTTAATTGAATGACTATGAATCCCACTCCAAAATTTGGTCATATCCGGAATAAAACTTCTGAAATATTGTGTAGTATGAAGCCTTATTTTAAAAAATAAGGCTTAAATTTACTGAAAACCTAGTACCCTGTAGTCTAAGATGTAATCTGCGAAGATATAGATGCAAAAAAAGGTGACATTATGAAAAATCTTACAGAGTATGCGCGACCTAATTGAACGACGGTGCATATGATTACTATTTCTATTAAAGATAAGGAATTTATCAGACACTGAGTTTTTGTCCAGATGAAAGCCGGCTGCCGAAGACTAAACGGAGAACAATGCTCAAAACATGGTAAAATTTGGCCATTAAAATGTTTCTTTAGGGTTAAAAGCCCCCCAAATATTTTGACACATTTTGTCAACATACCATTTTTAAAGGAGACCGGATATGTTTCTCAAAAGTGGATTTTAAACCAAGAATGACAAACTTTCATATGAGCTTAATGAAATTAGAGAAACATTACCAATGAGAATATCTGGGTGGAGAGGATACAATGTCCTACATCTATTAAAAATCATACATCACGTTAATAAAATTTCATACTCCATAATTATTTTATGTCATTTAATAATTGTTAGCTAGATCTTCTAGATTCAGGTACCTCAGGCCCATAATCAGATGAGGTCGATACCAAGAGAAGCATCCACTAACGTTAACTTTGCCCTTTCTATGCTCATGAATAGACTTCATCCAATTTACATACTTAACAGGAACTCCATAATTATGTAAAAAGTATTTATGATAAAAATATAAAACTGTATCTTATAAAATAACCTTTCTGGCTTATACTGTAAAGTACAATTATATGAGTGAAAATATCCATTACATTTTTCAACATGATCAATGATGGAATAGATTTTTATTCGTACAATTTCTTTTAAGGAAATATCCTATACAATTACTATTACTATAATAATAATGATAATAATCTAATAATAATGATGTAAATAATAATGATAACAATTATTATCATTATATCTAAGTTAACATATTTCTTTGTTTCTTAACTCATGATAAAAACCGTTCTATTACATCTCATAAAATAATATTCACATTATACTTTCTCTTTGAAGCAGTCTCCTCTTCGAGTTGGGAGGTGTAATTTCACAGTCGATTTATTGTGCAAATTTTGCTCGTGTGTGACTTTAATGAAAGGGAATGGACGCATCCTCAAATGGAACTTCTATTCGCAAGACACGTCAATGAACACGAGACTTTCAATGGGTTCTGGTTGGTATCACTTGAAAAGACATCCAACAATGAAGTCAGATTTATGGAGCTGCATATTAAGACAGATAGATAAACAGACATGAGAGAATAGTATTAAAATAATTTTGTGGATATTTCTTGAAGAATTTTGTGATATTTGAACTTTACCTAAAACTTTTTTTTTGTCGCTACTGTTAACCTCTTTTCATATCGTAATACATTATAAACTTTCCATTCAATGAATGTGCCGTCATCTATATCTAAACTGGGTTTGCCGGTAATAATGAAAAAAGTAAAATGTATCCATAGGAGCATTTAAATATTGATTAAGAACGTAATGAGAGAGAGAGAGAGAGAGAGAGAGAGAGAGAGAGAGAGAGAGAGAGAGAGAGAGAGAGAGAGAGAGAGAGAGAGAGAGAGAATAAAATCTCCCTGATTACGATACAATTACTCACAGAAATCTAATTTCTAGTAACTACATCGATGGACAAGATCTCTAAAGATAAATGGGTAAATGAACTAGGTCATCAAAAAAGAATGTATAAGCAATATATGCCCTTAAAAACTTGCTTTCACTTTAGTCACAAATGTATATTATAAGAAAAGCTATATATTGCACAACCACACTACCAATAAACGCCAACCTGGATTAAACATACAGATCCAGACAAATCTAAAATTCTAAATAGCTTTCGTGGCCATAGACGAACCCTACAAAAATATAAAAAATAAAAATAGTTATAGAATCTTGAGATATTTTGTAGAATTTCACACTAATTTGCAAACACAAAAACAATGAATACACAAAATAAGTCAAACTTATTTACTACTGTCATTATTACAAGTTAATTGCAACCCTAATTGTAAACACATTTGACGAAAATGACTATTCTCGCATGCGACGTCAACCAGCATCTTCAAAATAACTATACTGGTTTTAGAAATGAAAGGGAGATTATTCTTTTATACAGACAAGAAAAGGATGAGAAATCCAGTACCTTTTCTATCCGATATCCGAACAAAAATACAAAAGTAAGAATAAATAAGAGTGGGCTTAGTTTTGTATCTGAAAAAAAAAAAATTACAATTTGCTAAAAATGTAACGCATATGAGGTACTCTTTCATTTCAGTTCATACAGGCAACATGTTCGTCGAGGTATTTCTTGAAGAGTTCCTTAAATTATGAATGTATGAAGTTTTCAGCAGTTAAAACATTTCTGTCCATAACAAGATTAAGAACCCTGAAATTAAGAATACAGTATTGGCATGACATCTACCCAGTAGTCTCATTTACCTCTTACTAAAATATTGAATATTTAACCAACTGCGGTACGACTAGAACGTAAATATTACAAGCAGATTTATTATAAGAGATGATAAAAATGGGGGAGAGTTACCAAAAATATCTATTGATCTTCATACCTCCATTGCATGGTATTCATATCCTGTTGGTACCGCCACTTCAACTCTTGATAACTTTCCTTCTCACTCTTTGGACTGTTTTAATTATGTCTGGGTTAGGTCAAGACTCAAGACACAAGATTGCATGTTTCATTGATTATTGGATTATGCCATTGAACTCTTAAATTTGTAACGACATCCATATTCTATAAGATCGTGTTCCTTCGTCTATTTACGGGAGATGGATTAACCCATGCATAAGCTCCTGAATTATAGCTAACTAATGCATCTTCGATAACCTTCAATCTACTGCTTGTATCGAACATAAACAATGGATGAAAAATACCGAAAATAGCTTCAGTCACAAAAACAAAAATTAAAAATTCTTAAAAAGTTTTTAATGGGTGCAAAAGTTTCCATTTCTAAGATAATAGAATAACTATAGAACATAAAAACGAGAACATGAAACTATAATAGATTTAATTCAGTAACATCCAATTTATTCTTGTCATTCGGGAATAATTTTACGATCGAATTTCAAAGTACCTTTTACAATAACAAACTATGTGCAAACGCCCGTAAATATTTTCATGCGAATTACTCTGAATCTAGCCCAAATAACGATGAAAAATTACGCCACTAAACATGTAACTAATTACTCCGAAGCAATTTTTGATTATCCTTTTATAAATTACCCAAACTAACACAATTTAATGGTAAGGGAAACTAACGATATATTTACTATTAAGCCAAAATTTCTCGGGTGTAATGTATTCAGTAATACCGGTTAAATAATAAAATGTATCTAGTGATTATTTCCATAAATAAGATGCATATCTTAAATTTTGAAGTGGAAAGCTTTTTGTTAAAAAGTATAAAAATCTGAAATAGGGTAAAAATATAAATGAGATATATATATATATATATATATATATATATATATATATATATATATATATATATATATATATATTTACGTATATATATATGTTTATATATATATATATCTATATATATACATATATATTTATATATATACATATATATTTATATATATATATATATATATATATATATATATATATATATATATATATATATATATACAAATATATACTGTATATATACACACACACACATATATATATATATATATATATACATATTGAAGTCTTATTTGATGTATACAATTGAAAATAAAAATTTAGCTGATATAAATACCTTTTGCAAAAGGTGAAAACTTCTTTTCAGTAGATTGGAAAGGAATCGGTTGCTATAATGTTAGTATAGGAAAGCAGAAAAATAAAAAATAAAATTCGCATTTAAAAAAATATTTAGCCAAAGTAGTAATCATATTTAGAGTTTCTAATTAAATACGTATTAAGAGGGAGAAAATTCAGGCAGATAAGCTTCACGCTTTGGAGAATTTAACGCAAGACAAAAAAGGCGAATAATATAACACTGAAATACGTCCTACAATGCATTCAGTCATACCAGATATTGAAAAGAGCGAAGTGGGCCGATCAGAGAGCTAGCAATCAAGAGAGCAAAAGAAGGGAAGATATAAATGGAAAAGAATTTGAACAAAATAGTTGGATATTGCCAAAGACAATAAATGATTACATATAAAATATATAGGTAGGGCTAGGATTGAATTGCTTTATTATGAGATTAAATAACAGTTTTAATAATTGCAATGGAAGGATTGGCAAAGAAGATAAATCAAGACGAATAATGGATAACACTACTTGAATGACAACAATAGTATCAATTATGATGATGGTGTGCATGTAGTGTTGAATGGAAGGAGAGAAATCTTGAGATACGTCAAAAGTTTGGTCAGGTGAAAAGAATGGACTGTGAAAATTTGAATAAAACTGCATAATTTCGAACCATTGTGATGGAGGAGAAAGGGCCTAGAATGTGCTACATACATGGCAGGAAAGAAGTGGGAAGGAAACGGCATTGCTACCCAAGAGACGTTAAGAGCTTGTAGATACAAAGTGGTGTGCCTCGATGTGCTACTGATGAACCAGTTGTGTAACTATTACTCGGCATATGTTGAGAAAGAGTTTACTCATAATTCAACATCCAAGTATGAACACAAACACATTATATATATATATATATATATATATATATATATATATATATATATATATATATATATATATGTGTGTGTGTGTGTGTGT